>NW_026592732.1:7784932-7948328 GCF_907164565.1 Psammomys obesus
AAAAAAAAAAAAAAAAAAAAAAACTAGAACGAAATGAGACTTTTGACTTTTTTTTTTTTTCGTGCATCCTCTTGGCACCAGGAAAAAGCTTGAAAACATATATGGGCTTTTGCTTCCCTTATACTTGCTGTCTTATTTGGAACGAGTTTATCAATAGTTACAAAGAAGGGTTTGTAAGCCATTTTATACACATGCAATAGTCTATATGAAACTGTTATGCAGATACAGAAATACAGTAAAATGTTGCATTTCGAAAGATGCATGTATAGACATGTAATGGAATAGTAAATGTCAGAAAGATGGCACCTTGCAATGTGTGAAGGGTGAGAGTTGACTTTCGTCATATTCTTCATTCTTGCTAGCGATGGCAATAGGTTTTACTCATTTTATTACACAAAACATTTAATATGTTCTTATTTAGCATACATTCAAATTAACTTGACCATCGGCTGATATCACTTTCTCAATCTACTCACATGACAGATTTCTAATCTGTAGATGGTGCTTCACTTATGGTCCTCATACCATCAACAGGCTTACTAAACTCTCATGAATAACTGCTCTGTCCACTGATTCCAATTTCCTCAAGCCCTCTCCTTTAAAAAATAATCCACTTGTTATTATTGTTTTTGTGTGGTCTATGAGCTCAGTCAAAGTCAGAGGGTAACTGTAGCATCAGCCTTTACTTCCACCTTTATGTGGGCTCAAGGACTGAACTTGGGGCATCAGGTCAGGACAGCACGTGACTTACGAGCCTCTCTGAAGCCCTTACTCTCATCCTACCAAGGATTCTTCTATCGGTCAACCAGCACTTGTTTGTTCTCCTTTGTTTCCATGATTTTGAGTTATTAAAAAAAAAATCTTACTTACAATGTACCTAACAAAATATTCTCTCTCTCTCTCTCTCTCTCTCTCTCTCTCTCTCTCTCTCTCTCTTTTTGTGGTGTATTTCACTTATCATGACATCTTATACTTTTGTTGTTAATGTTAAAAACTGCCAAGCTCATCCCCCTTCCCAAACTGAATAACATGCATAGCACTTGTACAATTCAACAAAACAATAAATAAACAGATTACAAAGCAGAAAAAAGCCCTGAACTAACTTTTTTGTCCACCAAAAGGACATAACGCAGCACATAAGGCATATGGAAACATAGCTTTTGGCAGTTATTTTCTGGAAAAAAAATAATGAACCAAAATCATGAAGTATTGCTACTTCATAAGCACTGAGGTGCAAATGTGTACATAATAAGCAATGAAAGGCTTTGGCAAAGTGAAGATAAGATAATGCACTGATACACTTTTGTAGGAAATGTCCGTTCATGTAGCCAGGACTGAAAATACAAAAGAGGGCAATTAAGACCTTGAAACCAGAGTCTCATGTCACCCAAGCAGTTCCTTTCTAGGTAGGCATTTCTCCAAATAAAACCACCACAACATCAACTGTCTGCGTTCTCACATTCTTACCAGTGTTAGTTTACACTTAATAGGATACAGGATGATGAAGCAGCAGTCGACAGATTACAAATTGAATAAATAAACACATGCAACACAACATGTATCATTAGCTTTCTGCCGCTCCTTGCCAATTATACAAACAAAAATTAAGGGAAGAGGAAATGGAGACAACACTGCTTTAGTGACACATATTCATGTAATAGTCATTTCTTTCACACCCACAACACAGTAGATCACTCATGACTTATAGAAAATAAGTAAGCCATTCTTCTATAGCATTGAATCCATCGTAGGTGAATTATTAGAAGAAAAGTTCATTATGATTTATTTTTATTACTGAAAAGCATTTATATAAAATATATCTTTCAATGAGCCAGCCTTAAAATGATACCTGTGTTATTTACTCTTTGAGAAGAGAGGATGAGAAGAAGAGGAGTGGATTTACAGGCTTTTTTCTTTTCTCCATGTGACATAAAAATTGAATTCTCCTGGAGTGTTTGAGTTAGAACGGTGAAACAGTGCCTAACAAAGTCTTTCCTTCAGATTAAAAGGAAATTTGCCTTAAATAGCAATTTTATTCAATAATTAGTCAGCTGCAAAAATTCACATTTCAAAAGATAATTAATAGTAGAAATACACAGGGATTCTTCTTAATTAAAAATAAAAGTATTGGTGTGACTTGTAATGTAGAGCTGGTCATGGAAAGGTCCTGTGGTAGTCATAATAGAATGAGAAAATAGGACATAGGCCTCACCCCTTTTCTATCTACATACCGTCTCAGCATTGGTATTCTTACCTTTAACATACAGTTTTAAAATGCTCAAACTAGAAAAAAATGACATATTTTTATCTTTAAAATTATCTCATAAGACAAACTCACTAGAAATGCAACTTTGTTTTGGCTAAAATAACAATTATGAGGACATTTTTAATAACTCATGACAAGAATACGTACTTAATCCTTGCTGAAGATAATAAAATTGCCTTCTTTAGTTCCCTCTCCTATCTGAATTTAGTTTTTTTTATTCCTTTCATTCCAACAGCCACATATCCTATAAAGCTTTATAATTGTTTGAAATAGATTACTTGTGTTTGTTTCTACTACTCCTTTTTGTTTTATAGTCTAATTAGTTATTGAATATTTGATGAAGTGGTTGATTGGGTGTGTAGATATTATATGCCACTTAAAGTGGTATAGTATTTACCAAATAAATAAAATATGTTTGCTTTATAACTAATATTTCCAAAGTCATCAAGATAAAGCCATCATCAAACAAAATCTGGATGACAATATATTTCATTATAATCTGTAGAAAAACATTTTTTAAAATGTGTTTGTCCTCAAACAATATATTTTTTGCACTAAAATTCAGCAACTGTGTCACTATATAAAAGATCCATTTATATTTTTTATTAGTCAATTTGTCTTGTATTCCATAGTATATTCATATATTTGCTTGTATACATATAGACATGCAAAACAACTACTGAAAGAAAAGGCTATAAGTTTGAAGGAGAATAGTGAGGAATATATGGGAGTGGTAATAGGGAAGAAAGAAAAGGGAGTAATATTTTAATTATACTATAACCTTAAAAATAAAATATTAAATAGACACTGTCATAAGATTACTTTTTATATTATTAAAACCCATGTGATTGAAAAAGGAAATAATTGAATACATGAATATAGTCTTCATCATTTTTTTAATCACACAAGATTCAAAACCTTTACTTCTATTTCCAAATTAGAATAATGATGTAAATAATACTGTAAAGGAACATAAAGATCTCATTTTTCACAGTGAAACAACTAAACAACCAAAATATTAAAAATGTCCAAAGAGAAAAATCACACTAAGCCTGTCAAAAAAAATAATGAAAACCAAAGACATGACATTATCCAACTATCATGGGTAATGCACGGGACCTCATAAAAGTGGTTTAACTTTGGAAAACTAAAATGCCAGTATCCAAGTATATTTAGGTAGACTTAAATAGGTTTTACCTTTTAAAATTCTAATCTAAAACTTTGAACTTGCATGTATCTTTGTCTCACAACAAAAAAGAAGTCATCTCTGAATCTGCACAGCTGTACTGGTGTGTTTTCTGAATTTGGTGGTAAAGTGTTTCATTACTGAGGCGTTTTCTTCACTCTCATTTCATTCTTACTGTGATTACTAGACTAGGACCATTCTTCTCCCAGGAAAAGGAGGACGTTTTTGTGTCCTTAAGATAAATACACTGGAAACCAAGTTCATGCTAGTTATTGCCCTGCTCCTGTTATAAGGAACCCCCATGGAGACTGAGCAGGAAGTTTAGGTCCTCTCCATGTATGGTCCTTGTTTGATTTATCAGTCTCTGCAAGCCCTCCTGGGTCCAGATTTTCTGGCTGTGTTGGTCTCCTTGTGGAGGTGTTGACCCCTCTAGGTTTTCCTTCCTTCCTTCCTTCCTTCCTTCCTTCCTTCCTTCCTTCCTTCCTTCCTTCCTTCCTTTCTTTCTTTCTTCCTTTCTTTCTTTCTTTCCTTTTTTCTTCCTTCCTTCCTTCCTTCCTTCCTTCCTTCCTTCCTTCCTTCCTTCCTTCCTTCCTTCCTTTCTTTCTTTCTTTCTTTCTTTCTTTCTTTCTTTCTTTCTTTCTTTCTTTTTTAAGGATTTCACACTTTATTCCTAATAGCCAGAACCTGGAAACAACCCAGATGTCCCTCAACGGAGGAATGGATATAGAAATTGTGGTACATTTACCCAACGAAATACTACTCAGCAATTAAAAACAAGGAAATCATGAAATTTGCAGGCAAATGGTGGACTCTAGAAAAGATCATCCTGAGTGAGGTATCCCAGAAGCAGAAAGACACACAGGATATGTACTCACTTATAAGTGGATACTAGGCCTATAATATAGGATAAACATACTAAAATCTGTACACCTAAAAAAGCTAAGCAAGAAGGAGGACCCTTGGTAAGATGATCAATCCTCACTCAGAAAGACAAACGGGATGGACATTGGAAGAAGGAGAAAACAGGAAAGGAGACAGGAGCCTACCACAGAGGGCCTCTGAAAGACTACTCAGCAGAGTAACAAAGCAGATGCTGAGACTCTTAACCAAACTTTGGACAAAGTTCAGGGAATCTTATGAAAGAAGAGGGAGATAGTGGGACCTGGAGAGGACAGGAACTCCACAAGGAGAGCAACAGAACCAAAAAATCTGGGCATAGGGGTCTTTTCTGAGACTGATACTCCAACCAAGGACCATTCATGGATTTAACCTAGAACCCCTGCTCAGATGTAGCCTGTCTACATCTGTCTACATCTAGCCTGTCAGATGTAGGTAGTTCAGTCTCCAAGTGGGTACCCTAATAAGGGGAACAGGGACTGTTTCTGACATGAACTCATGGGCTCTCTGACCCCCCCACCCCCTAGAGGGAGCAGCCTTACCAGGTCACAGAGAAGGAAAATGCAGCCAGTACTGATGAGACCTGATAAGCTAGGGTCAGATGGGAGGGGAGAAGGACCTCCTCTATCAGTGGACTTGGAAAGGGGAATGGGAGGAGATGAGGTAGGGAGGGTGGAGTTGAGAAGAAATGAGGGAAGGGACTTCAGCTGGGATACCAAGTGAATCAACTGTAATTAACATAAAAAATAATAATTTAATTGAAAAACAATTTTCACATATATCCAAAATATGCTCAAGTATACAACAAGAACATTTTTCAACCATGTTTGTAGCAGCTTTAGTCATAATAGCCTTTTAGGTCTTTCTATCCTCCCCCCCCCTTTTTTTTTTCCATAAGGTTCCCTGAACTCTGACCAAAGTTTGGCAATGAATCTCAGCATTGATTTGCGATACCCTACTAGGTAAGGTCTATCCGAGGCCCTCTGTGGAAGGCTCTTGTCCTGTTCCCTCACTTTTACTTCCCATTTGGTGAGGTAGCATTAGTAGGCCACAGAAAAAGAGGATGCATACAGTCGTGATGAGACCTGATAGGCTAGGGTCTGATAGGAGGGGAGGAGGACCTCCCCTATCAGTGGGCTAGGGAAAGAAAATAGGGAGGTAAGAAGGAGAGAGGGAGGGTGGGACCAGGAGGAGATGAGGGAGGGGGCTACAGCCAGGATACAGAGTGAATATATTATATTAAATAATAATAATAATAATAATAATAATAATAACAATAAACAATAATAATGGAAAAATTAAAAAGAACACAAAATTAAAAACATAATAAGAAAAGATAAACACAGCGGAAAGCAGTTGTACCAAGTTCAAACCTGAACCCAACAAGCCAAAGGATCCCCTTCAGCACACCTACTGTCGCAGAGGTAGGCTTACTCTTGTATATGTTAAGGTGACTTCACCATGCTGCGCACCCCTCAGTTCTATCTTTCACCCTCCTTAGGACCTCCAAATCCAGAAAGACACTAATGACACTGCATCAAAAGTTGAGTTCCTCAAATTCAGGAACTTTAATTTTCTGAGACGTTCATAAACAGAGGGGAAAATGGCAGTTTGCTATACAATTCATAGTAATGGACAATAAGGGCTGACGTTTTGTAAAATGCCAGCATTTGTGGAGAAAGACATTATCCACTTAATTTATAACAAAATCCTACTTCTCTGGTTGTCTTTTATAAACTCCTAACTCATTCGTTGAAAGGAGTCCACTGTATTAATGAGCTTTCCCCACTGTTGTAGGCATGCGACCCCTTTGGATTTTTCCATACTCAAAAGCTAATTTTTGTCTATAATAACAAAATGGCCAAGTGTTAAAGCTTCCATCATCTGAGGAGACAGATAAAACCATCCTCACAATGGATATTTTTATTTCTTCAAAGTGCTCAGAATGGACAAGTCTCAGTGTTACCTCAGCTTGCATAGTTTCCTTTTCTTCACTCTCCCCCCAAGCCCAACTGAATTCTTTCTCCCTTCACAAACCTTTTATCTTTATTTCTGAGACATTGTGTCAAGAAAGTCAGACTGACATAGAACTTTTTGTGTTGCCAAGAATCAATCCCAATTCCTCATTCTCCTGCTTTCATGCCTTGATTTACAGGGTTACAGGCCGACACCACCACACTGGGTTTCTATAGTATTGAGGACAGAAATCACAACCTTGCGTGTGCTGTTCAACCATTCTACCAGCTGAGCTATATTTCAATCCTGCAAGCATAGATTCTTGATTTTATCCTTAAGTTGGCTTATTTCTGAATGGTTTCCCAATCTGTTTAAGACAGGAATCAAATTCCACCTCTTTGGTCTCCAAATACAAATAGCACCACACACAGTGCTAACTTTGTAAGAAATTCCTGTCTGATCACATACATACATCAGAACGGATTGAAGCACATGTTTAAAAAAATTGGCATTCCTTCTTACAGCAATCATCCTCTCACAAACCAAAAAAACCAAAACATGTTCATAGTTTTAGAGCTTAAGACTATATGTTAGATTGAGAGTTAAAGTAGTTATAAAATTTCTCTATAGGTATACCATATATTTTTAATATAGCATATGCTATAAATATGCTATATTAAAATCCTAAAATTCTCATTTTATCATTTAAATTTAAGCTTTTCGTGTATTATCAAAACCAGATGTCCACCCATGTTCATCATGTGACAATAAAGACAACAAAGAATGTTTTAGCGACTTATGTTACACAAGTCATGGATTATAGTCTAAACAAAATTCTAAAATTTAACTTCTAAATCTTCCGTGCCATTCCATTCATTTGCATTGGTAAAGTGTGCCTTAGAACAACTTAGTAATAAAATAACTTATACTCTGGGAAGTAAACACAGCAAACATAGATCTATAGCCCACATGAAGTAAACCAATATAAGGGTCTTTCCCATGGGGGAATTTCATGCAGAAAAGTTATACTTATGGACAATAGGACTAACGTTTTGTAAAATGCCAGCATTTGTGGAGAAAAAATGTTACCCACTTAATTTATAACAAAATCCTACTTCTCTGGTTGTCTTTTATAAACTCCTTACTCATTCATTGAAAGGAGCCCACTGTATTAATGAACTTTCCCCACTGTTGTAGGCATGTGATTCCTTTGGATTTTTCCATACTCAGAAGCTAATTTTTGTCTATAATAACAAAATGGCCAAGTGTTAAAGCTTCCATTGTCTGGGGAGACAGATAAAACCATCCTCACAATGGATATTTTTATTTCTTCAAAGTGCTCAGAAATGACAACAGTCTCAGTGTTACTGAGATTGGATACTTCAAAAGTATCAACTCATGTAGACTCACCCTCTAATTGTGCTTCCTCTATCTGTTGTCCTTTTATTTTTAGTGAGAACTGCTGCTGAGCACAGCAGCATGAGAGAATAGTTACAGAAGCTTCTTAAGAGAGTTTTTCTTGACTCTCCTCAGTGAGTTGAAAAGTGACAACAATCCCTTAAAAATACAAGGAGCACATGGATACAACCATAATTTTAACATAATCCACATTGCAAACTTTCATCATGTCAAAATACACAGTAATTGAACATGTCTCAAGTAGGCACTCATTCTAACATGACTAAAATAATTAAAAAACATTTCAAGAAAATAAGTCTCAAATAAATTAGTAATTCAAAGAATACCAAGGACTGCTCTTTCATTGAATGTGAAAGATGTTTTGTACTTTCTACATGAACTACTTAGAAATGTTAAGTACATGCTTAGAGTTGAAAAATCCAGGCGTAGGGCAGATATATCATCCCAATAACACCCCGTTACCTAATCTATAATGCACTTGGGTTATGAACCTCTAGATTCTTAATATTTAAAGGGAAGAAATCCCTAAAATTAAAATTAATTCACACCTACATACACAAATTCATCACAATTTGAATATTAAAGCTTCAAGACAAATCATCATTAAAATAACATTATATGACAAAGCCCCAAAATTATTAAAGCTACTATCTTCACTGTACTGAAGAATTTCTAGCATATATATTCATCTTAAAATAATTTATATTATTCAGTTAAACACTATACTGAAGACTTTTTAGCATGTATTTTCATCCTAAAATAATTTCTATTATTCAGTTGAACATAGAAGAAATTTGTTTTAGACAATGGCTAAATATATGACAGATTCATTTTTTCCACTCCTTTTTTTTGGCTTTGTAATATAAAATAAACCCTGTAATTTATACGCAACTCAACATTTGAATTTTAAAACTAAGGAGGGAGAATCCTTTCAGAGGTATGTTTTCCAGTTTGTTATCAAGCCTACAACAACCCTATCATTCCAAGGAATTCCCAGGTTGAATTTTGGTTAAACATTGATAATACATCGTATTGTCTCACCCTCATCTCCCTATTTTCTGTGTCATTAAGTCACCTGTTTGACATTTATTGTTATAATTTCTTCCCAAGTTCCTTAGATAAAATTTCAAGATTTTCTTTTACATGAGGTCACTGTTGAGTACCCCTTAAGTTTATTGACCAAAGCTGTCACATAGCATGGAAGGTTCACAACTCCCACCCTGGCCTCTCTGCCATAAGACCTCATTTAATCACCAGTACCTCCCTCCAAGGTACCATATTTACATGCTAGCGCTTTTGATCTTAAAGGCCAACATTCCTCAGATAATCAATGAAAACAAGGGCATTACATCGACTCTTCGTTAATCTAATTTGATGTCACAGCATGCTTTGGATTTAACAGAAGAAATATAGCTGGATCCTAATTACATCTTTTTTTTTTTTCTGCAAAGTTAACATGTCACCTTTTGTGTCGCTATGGACTAGACTGTGGGACAGATGTGAAAGCCGGAGCTATGCGCATATCCTTCCAATACTGAGTGACACCATTCTATATGCGCATGTCCTTCCAATTCTGTCACGTTTTCTAGTGCTCTCGGTTTGATTTTCATCTGTGACTCAAAATGTTTCTCAGTGTTTAAGAAAATAGGCAATTAAGCATCAAATAATATAATAATTTAATATTATGTTATATAAAAAAAAACTGCTCTTCAGAATTTGTCATTATAACACTGTTGGTGTAAGAGAAGAATATTTTAAAATAAGCTGTCTTGGCTGAGAAAATGAAGGCTCCAGATCCCTTATAAGGCTATAACCTGAAGTGCAATAAAATAAAATAAAATAAAATAACCACTAAATAATTATTTCACATTTTCTTCAAATTATTCTATTATCTTGAATTTGAAGAGTTATATTTCAAAATAACAAAAATAACTCAAAAGGCAAACCTGCCTGATTTAAACAGAATGTTTTATAAGTTTTCAGAAGTAACTCAGTGCAGTGGCCTAGTGAACCATGGAACAGTTAATGAAGATGAAGTGTTACCTAAACAAAAATTATTTTCGGTAATATAAGAACTGGTTTTAAAATCCTTATTGTCACTTACTGTGTCTTCTTATTAATATTAATTTTAACCAGCAGGGAGTTTGTGCATAATTTTGTAATATTAAAATCGGAGATACGATAGTATCTCAGCAAACACAGCACCATTGAAAGGGAATTCTCGTGCAAAATCACAGAGGAAATTCTAGGTGAATCCAAACAGATCTCTTACATTCTCTCACTGTTATGTTTTCATTTGCTTTAATCTAAAGAAGAACATATTTTTTAATTAAAATATACTTTCAAACATGAAGCTCAAAATCTTCAAAACTATGGATGGAATTTGATATGCTGGAAAATAAATTTCTCATAAAGTAGACCAATTATCACTTAGTTACTGTCAACATTTTGTGCCAACATGATCAGAAAAGGTAGTGATTAGAGACATTATGGGAGATGAGGAGGTATCTCTAATTCTTGTCAAGAAAATGTCTTTATTAAATCAACTCCTACTGGGGAGTCCTACGGATATGATATCAAAGCAAAATTGTTATGCTCTACCTTGACCACTTTCATCATTACCCAGGCCACAAATCAGTTCCCTATGCCTCAGATAAACTTCACAAGACTGATCATGAAGGAAACTGAAGCAGGTTCACACTTCCTAACAGGCACAGAAATTGTTAATCTCTGTTAATACAAGAACACACACATACATGAGTTGGCTGCTGTACTTCTAACAAGACTCACACAGTTTTGTTTTATATACTGAGGTGTGGACTATTTGTAACCACAAATGCCATTCATGGAACACAGATTGAATAGCATACTGAAGAAAACCAACAATTTATCAATATTATAATGGATAACACATTCACACCACTGTCTACTAGATTAAGGAAACATGTAATCATAGATATCATTTTCATAGATAGGATATTTATTAGTTTGTTTGTTTTTTTTCCTGAATTGTAAGAATGTCATTGTCTACAATGGAGGAGTAGGAACTCCTGTTCTTTGATCAGATGCTTGGCTTTCTGAGCAATGCCAAACGGCCCTCACTGCCATAGTGCTTCAGAGTATATACTCAAACACTTTGCATTTTAAGTCGTGAGATCAATAGTGATAAAAATAACCCACATTTAAGTTAGCCAAAAATATTAGTGTGTAAAACAATGTAAGTTTTATATGTAGTTTTGAAAAAACAAGTCCAGTGCATTTAACTCAGATGAGATAATTTTAAATAGATAATTTAATTATATAGCATGGATTTTTAAAAAGTGTTTCTATATAAAGCAAAGCCATTTACAATTATTCTAATAGCCACTGCATTGAAACACAATAATTTGTTTTATTGACTTATAATAGAAACCATTTATTAGAAAAGTAAGTCTCATACTAATTGTAAAAATAATATATTCTATTTATCATAACCTATTTATAATATAGATAGGAATATTCAATACTCTTAAAGAGAAGGGAGATTGGAAAAATTCATAATAGTCTTTAATCCAAATTTAAGTGTTAAGGACTTTTATGAACTTCATTACTTTTTAAAGGGAACCAGCTTCTAATGTGGACTTATTGATCACAAGGGCTCAGGAAATAGACCTGCAGGGACGTGACAGCTGAGTTTCCGACCAGCCTCACTCCCGTTCTAAAGTGCTGAAAAGTTCATGGAGCATCTTATCGTATCCTGAACACTTGTCTAGAATAATAGCATCTCAGAAACACAAAACTGGCCTACTGCAGGTCTGTATCTTTGGGAATAAAAAAGAGGGGCACATTCATGAGCTTTTGATGCCAGAGTTTGAGGAATACATAAAGGCATATATATCTTTGAAGAAAAATCACTGCCAACCTTCTAGCATTAAAATATGTTTCACATGTAATTAAAATAACAGGTAGTCAAGAATGTGTGATTGTGTGGATGAGGTAAATTGTAACCATTCAAATATTTCGGCTTTACTGAATCTTGGAACAGAACTATTGATGACATGCTTTACTTTGGTCTGTTATAAAATGTGCTGAGCATGACTCAATTGTATGGATCAGTCATCCACACTCTATCCTCATCAGGCAACTTGTCATGATTTTATTTTATTCTTTACAAAAGTGTATCTTTTGTTTTATCTTTCAGTAAAGACAAACCCACAATGCCTTTGCCAGCACATCACCCAGTTGATGTCTTCATTTGCCTAGCCCTCTGCCCTTCATGGTACCCGCTGGTCCCAATTGCTAAGTCAGCCTGACCAGCAAACCACACTACCACCTGCCACCTTGAAGGCAGTAAAGGCTTCACAAATGATCAAATACAAAGACACCTAAGGAAACACACATAACAAACAAGTTCCATCATCCACTAACTTAAATTACTAAAGTTTAACTTTAAACACATATTTGTGCACAGCAGATTTATAATGTTTAATAAATGAACAAATTCTATCTGTAAAACCTAAGTTTTTCTCTCTGATTGTTTACCCAATAGCTACTAGGTTTCAGGCCCCCTAATGGCCAAAGTAATTTTAAAAATCTTGAGAAATGTTCAGGTATATCAGACCTCCACTTAAAAATCCTACCACTCTCTATAATATACATGAACATCCTGACCTCCTGCCAAAGGGCAGCATTTAGTTCATCATTGTAATAATATTTTTTTTTATTTTTTTAACTTCTAAGCTTGCTATTTTTCTATTTACTGGCATATGGAGCCAGAGAGACGTCTACTACAGTTTTTCTTCAGTTAGTTTTCAAAGGGTTTAGGTAACGTTGAAGGGTACAGCAACCTTTACCTCTGGCATTCTCAGACTTATGCTCAACAGTCTACTGATGCTACAACCACTGCTAACATCTGATATTCCAGCTAAGAGAGACAATAAAAAAAAAAACACAAAACCTGTTTTCTATATTACATTTATTGTTTTAACTTTTGACTCAGAACTTCTACCCTTGAGTAGATTCGATTGAAATTTTGCATGATATATCCACTGTTTTAATCACTTTCTGAAATCTATTTCTATATGGTCATTTGCTGGGCTCAGGGTCTGATCAGTTTAAGACTTAGGGCTTGTGCCTCTGAAAACCTTAAATGAGAAATTTGGGAGGAACCACAGAGGAGTTGCTCTTCATTGGCCACTGACACTTTGTAAGAATCTTCTCATGTCTTAGCCTCGGTTTAGTCTTGGTATTAATCAGGATGCAGTCCTTACTAGCATGCTGTGACATTTAGAGGAAACTCAATAGGTGGGTTGCAGCCCAATAACGACCAATTACATTTACAACCTTATGTAAACTTAATTCATTGTTTTCTGATACTGCTATTTTAAGATTTGTTACTATTATCATTCTTTTTCATAGATAAGACTCAGAATCAGAGCAGAGAGCTGAAGTACCTAAGTGACTTCTTTTCACAAAAGCATATGATCTTCATATGGGCAAAGCCTTACACACAGACCACTAAGAAAGTTCTCCAAACCTGTCCTAAAATCACCATGTGAATTGTCTTACTCATGCTAATTTTACGTAAAAGTGTTCTGAAATATTAGTGTATTCTTATTGGAATTTTAAAAAAGTAAGCAACCTAAAAATGTTCAGGTTGTCATAGCAATCCTAAGCTTACTGCACATCATAATCATGGAAATTCAAACTAATATTCTCTTCCCAGTTTCTGTAGAAATAAGAATTTGGGAACATGCATTTAACAAACCTATCTGTGCACAATATATAGGGGAAAATAACTCAACATAAGTCAAGGCACCACTTCTCCCAGGTCCTCAAACTTTGCAGAACTCTGTTTGCATCTCTCCTGAATTTTACCAAGGGACTGCACTGCCAGATGCCCGGTTATTTGGTCTCTATTCTCAGATTGCTCAGTCTATGAGATGCTTAACCACGACCTGAGAACCCCATCCTATTTTTATTTTTGTATTTATTTGTTTATTTGTTTATTTATTTATTGTCTTCCTTAAATATTTTATTGCTTTGGTAAAAAGCATTTTTATCTACGCTGGTATTGCCATCCCTAAATTTACTTGCTTCTATTTTTTTTCCTCTTTTCAAGTGGCCTTATGAGACACACAAATAGGTTGTATACTTGCTTTAACTTTTCAACACAAAATCCCATCAGAGAAAAACACTGCTTACCCCTTTCTTAAGCAAGCGTCACTGAGCACTTCTTTTTTTTTTTTTTTTTTTTCTTTTTACCTTTGGCAGCACAGCTATGAAGGGTGGTTTTGCAGAAGCGACTGTGTCAAAAACCCTAAGTGACTGGGAATTGAAACGCACCATCATCAGGAACAGTCACCAGCGAAGGAATGCCAGCCACTTACCAATGAGATGCCAGCTGCCTCTGTCCATTTCGGTGACTCTTAATCCCTGTCTCCCATCCTCTTGCCCTGGGCACAGCTCCGATGGAGCAGTTTTCTTGGGTGCTCCGCAGCCTGTGGCAGAAGAGAAATCGCAGAGTTCTGAGTCCTTCACTGGGAATTCTCTGGCTTGCCCTGCCTCTCCCAGCAGAGGGGACCCAGGTGAGGCATCCTCCTAGCAGCCAGCTTTAATGGCACTTGGCTGCTGGCAAGTTGAACAGGGAGGAGTTGTTGGGAGATGCAGGCAGGTGCAGGTGGGCGCCTCCTCCCGCTGCTGCTCAGGGCTCGCGCGGATGCTCCAATGCGTCCACGCGCCCCGCGCCGCGCGCCCTGACTGGCTAGGTCCCTCCCTGAGCGGCCCGCGCCCCTCCCGCTCAGCGCTGTCACCGTCGCCAGGCGCCTCGCTGCCTCTCGCTGCAAAGGCTCATTTAGCACGTCCCTGCCTGTAAAAGACTGTGTGTCTCAAGCAGGGCTTTGGATTTCTTTCTCTTTTACGTGGTACTCCACTCACATCACTCGCCAACCGGTTTCCTCCCCATCTTGCTCTCCAAAGTCACTAAGACCATTCCGTTTCCCCTACCTGGCCACCTCTGGGTCTTTACAGTGACAGCGAACGTGCTAGCTGAAGGATGCACTAGGAGCTGGCAGATTCCTGGTCCCTTCCTCCCTTGGCCTGCTGCTGTCCCTGCTGATCGCCAGGATGTGTTGATAGCTCAAACAAGCAGAGGCTCAGACCCAGCGCGCACTTTTGTGGACTCCAGAGGGGAACTGGCACTTGGGAGAGTGTGATCAGGTTCTAACTGGGAGGCAATTGTCTTCTGTGTATACCTGCCAGTTTTATCTAAGGGCATCGGGGTTGACACTGTGGTATTTGTCGTTGACAGTAGTGGGGTGACAGTGATCGTGGTGGATTGGAGTCAGTTTCTGAAACTGAAAAAAATAGCAGTTTGTTGTTGTTGCTTTTTGTTTTGTTTTGGTTTGGTTTTCTGATTTTTTTTTTTTTTGACACAATGATCGTGGTTAGAAAAATAGCCCACGTAGTATATCTGAGTGGCAGGTTTCGTGTAATTTTTCTCCTATTTTTTTCATCTTTCCCTCTGTCTTTGAGTGCTCCAGCTTCATGTGTGTGGTAGGAATCGAGTGTTTGTGAAATAAATTCTGTTACATGCATTTTGCCTCCAACGCCATGTGGCTTGCACCTGTGCGTGACAAGGGTGGAAGCCACACATACTTTTTTCCCTGCCAGGCTGTCTACACTCTGCATGAGCCTCGGGCTGCACCTGTACCGAGAGGTACATCCCATTCACATGTGTGTTCAGCCTGTGTTCAGCTGGATGCATGGCTTTGGTCCCCAGTGGGCTCCGAGAGGCTGTAATTGGCAAGGCTCACAGAGCCTGCAGCTGGAAGCCAAGACACCGCTAGAGCTCTCTGCTCCCGTTCTTATAGCTTCCCTGGTAATTAAAATTAGTCGTTTTCCTGGTCCTTGGCTCTTCTCACATGCTATACAAACACCACGGCTGCTTTGAATGGCCACCCTCAGGATCTACAGGGGCTTCCTTCTCCACAGCAAAGACAATTAATGTGTGTTTGCATTTAATGCTTCTCCACCCTTCCATACTTTTTATTTTCTTGTTCCCACTTTCCAGTAATTAGTTTATTTTCCTTATGTGTTAGCTGAGGGATTGTTGGAGAGAGGCAAGTTTTCTGGGCGGCTTCACTGCTATGCTGGCCCCATGCCTACAGCAGGCTGTTGGTTAAGGGAGAGAATCACTAGAGCTTTATAAGCTCTTTAAATATATTGCAAAATAGATTCAGAGCCTAAGAGCTTTAAAACTTTTTTTAATTGTACAATGAGGTTTTGTTTTTAGAAGTTAGTTGTAATTCAGGTTTCAGAAACTAAGCCTGCTGATATTTCAATGCTACGTACTATGGATGATTTATTACCTTTTTACCTAATTTTTTGAATCATGAAATTTAAAAAATTTTGTATATTTTCTTTCAACTAGGCCTGATCCAGAAAAGATTAAAGTTGACTTCTAGATTTAGTCACTAAAATAGTGAATAATGAATGTTGCCCAATAAATCAAGGTACAAGGTGAAGAAACACTAGAAAAGATGAGATGTGGTAAGGACAGAAAGGAGGGTGATGAGAAATTTCAATCTGTCTTTTCTTACAAAACAAACAAACAAAACAACAACAACAACAACAAAAAACATAGTTTATCACACATTACCAGACACCAGTGGGGAGACGGCTGTAAGACCAGCCATGAAGCTCAAGGTGCACTCTCACAGTTAATCAATATAAATAAGAAAATCTGCCTCTCAAAAGACAAAGGTGAGACAGATGTGGTTGTGCGCACCTGTGTCCTGACACTCAAGGATCTGAAGCATGAGATGTGTAAATTTGGGTCCAACCTGCCCTGCGCAGCTAGGCAATTCTCAAATCAATCAATTAAACAAATAACAAGAAGAGCATAGATGGATGGAATCTTGTGCCCTTTAAACTAAATAACATTGTGAGACATGGTGTAAGTTCTTTTTAACATAATGTGACAGTGTGAGATGAGATTGTATTCTCCCCCTTTGAGGTTGTCTGATAATTTGTGAATGAGAAAGATCTGGGCGTTTCATTAATTAGAGACAATGAGGTCTACTTCTGTTAGTTTAAACCGAGAAAGGCAGCTTTGAGTGACTACTTGGGACTGACAGTTAGTCTGCTTCATTTCTTCAGAACCTAGAGTGTCTACTCTGTTTTTTTGTTTGTTTGTTTGTTTGTTTGTTTTTGCTTCTTTTATCACTTATAAGGTTTTACATATATATATATTCATATATATATACATTCATATATGTATATATACATACAAAACCACACATATTAATTTGTCTGTCTGAAATAAAGCTTAAAATTTTGGTATCATGGAGCCTATTTTGTGCTGTCTATTCTAGAAATTTTCTTGGAAAGTGAAGGTAATGTACACCATGGTTATTCTTACATTCTGTCATAGCCACAGGGCTGGAATATAAGTAAAGGGAAACAGTGGTGCTTAAAAATAAGACAATTTTCCCTTGCATGAAGGAAGACAAACTAACTGATACTTTTGGAGCACTTATCAAACATGCTCATAAATACTATCACTGTGATTTTTTTTTTTTTTTGTATTCCTATCATGTGCAAATGGCATTTTTAAAATTATGGTCTTGACTTAAGATGTCCATTTAAAAGGCATGAAACATTGCATGCCTTTTTATAAACCCTAGTGCTGCTGACTTAATAAAATGTTATTAAAACATCACATCTCTGTCTGATAGGGTCGGCAACATTTTGGAGGGATCAACCAGTGATAAAATATTGTTTGTGAAAGGGCTTTAGTGTTTCATTAGTGAAGCTTTATAAAGCCACCCATATAGTGCCTCCATCTAGCTGTCATGTTGCTTTTCTGATCTTGCTCTCTAACTGCCTTTGTGTAAATGTCTGAATCTTTTTGCCTCCTGGTCCCCAGTGAGTGAGCAAGCAGATGCAGGGCAGATGCGGCCATTCTGTTATGCCTAAGCTCTTGTCTTGTTTGTGCTGAAGATTACTTTGTGTACATAACACCTTCCTTTATCGCTCCTTACATTGCACTTGCTTATGTGAGGCTCTGTTTCTGTTCAATGATCATCATTATTATTATATCTTATCAAAGAGCACTACCCCAAATTGGCAGCTAGCAGATTTATGGAATCAGGTAGGCGCACTGGTCCACCAGCTTTGCCCCCATGGGTAGTTTTCTATTTGCATTGTCAATGTGGTTCTTCTCATCTTCTGAGTAATGTTGTTAGTCAAAGTGAAGGACAGACATAGTTAAAGAGAAATACGGTTTAGAAAAAAAAAGTTGGATTTACAGAAACACTGTCAGTAATTGTAATTGAAACACAAACAACTGAGGCAACATTTATTTGAAATGAGCAAATATTCAGGCTTTTGATTTTTGTTTAGGTTTATAAAATCAGCTGTCCTACTAAACTGAGCTGATTTTTGGAAGCAGAATAGACAAATCTTAATCAGACTTTGAGAGTCTGTCGATTTAATTAGCAGCTGCTTCAGCAATGGCAGCAAAGGGAAATGCCTATTCTGTAAAAGTCCACACACCAGTTACAACAGCACCAGTAAAGGTGTGATGGCATAGCCCTCAGGCCAGTGTGCCCCTGGCATACCCAATTTCCGCCTATGTACAAATTCAGGTGCAAAGTTCCTCTTCTTCTGGGTGTAATTCATGTTCAGAATCTGTGATACTATTGTTTATTAAGAAAATGTTCTTCTACAACGACAAGAGGAGAGGGAGGGTAAGAAGGAAAGAAGGACATTGAAGAAGCAAGCGAGAACAGATGCATCTCTGATGTTGGGAAGTAAGGAAAAAAAATGTTGACAGGTTACTAACTTTCAATTTGCTTTTTACTTTTTAAATTTAAATTTATTTTTAATAATTTATTCACTTTACATCGCTCTTGTAGCCCCTTCCTCATCTCCTCCCAGTCCTAATCTCCTTTCCTATTTCTCCCTATTCCCCTCCCCTAGTCCTCAGAAAGGAGGAGCCCTCCTCCCTTATCATCTGACCCCAACCTATTAAGTCTCATTAGGCATCCTAAGGTTTCTTTTTACTTTTAACCCAGTAGCTTCCTTTGGTATTTCTTTTATATACCTACCTTCTTTTATATGCCTACCAATCTTAATGTATAGATGCTTGACTTCTTGTGGAGGCAAGGATTCACTCTATATCACTTGCAACTAGACTTGCAACTGCTATATAGGCCATGCTGGCTTAGATCTTCACATTCCTCCCTCCTCAGTCTCCCAAGTGTGGGGATTGCAGGTGTGCTCTACCAAACTTCAACTCCCGAGTTTATGTCTGTATAGAATTCTCTGAGCAATATCTGAGCAACATATACAAAGCTGCCTGAGATCCACATGCCCATGACCAAATAGCTTCCAAATAGTCAGTTTGTCAACCAGCTTTCTCACACTGGGATAAAAGTCTCCAAATCAGTCTCCTGCATCAGTCATATATTGTGCCTGGTTCTGAAGGGCTGTCGCATGTATGTGGGAAGGTGGTCTTTTCCTCATTACCATGAAATCCTGGCCACATTCATTTCATCGTTTGACTCTTTGGCTCATATGAAAATAATCTTCTATTGAAAGATTTCTTCTCAATGCCACACCTGTTATACTCAGTAGCACTTGGATCTCTCATCTGCATCTTGATTCTCTAGCCCATGCCAGAAATATTATTTCCAAGGAGTATGTGTGGAGTTGAAGGGTATTTTCCCGGAAACTTACTTTAAAATGCTCCTTCCTTCCTTCTTCTTCTTCTTCTTCTTCTTCTTCTTCTTCTTCTTCTTCTTCTTTTTCTTCTTCTCCCTCCCTCTTTCTTTCTTTCTTTCTTTCTTTCTTTCTTTCTTTCTTTCTTTCTTTCTTTCTTTCTTTCTTTCTTTCTTTCTTTCTTTCTTTCTTTCTTTCTTTCTTTCTTTCTTTCTTTCTTTCGACAGGTTCTTACTGCATAGCCTTGGCTGGTTTGTACTCAGCATAGACTCTTGTCTTTTTTTTTTTTCCTCCTCTTGTTCTCTCCAATGAACATGTAACAGCTGTTGTGACCACAAGATGGCATCCGTGTTCTAATTAGCAATGTCATTTTTGTTTTTGCCCTGGGGATGTTCTTATTTGATGTGATTTTTTTTTTTTAAGTCAACTGCGTGAAACCCAAAATTAGGAGTTGATGCTACCAGAACTGTATGCATGATTTTACCTGAAGCATTAACCAAGCACAGTGATGATACGCAAAATGCGAAACTGTTCTGTGGCTGATCTCTCTCTTCCTGAGGAATCCCATGCGAGGTGTTAATGTAGACAAACACATCTGAGATGATGGACCAATGATCTCCGAGGGAGACATACCCAAGAAGACTGCCTGCACTTGAGTGTTTTGACAATCAGGGAATCTTCCCCCACTAGAATAAAACAGTAAGATCACAGGGAGAGGAACTGTATCAGAGGCAGGAAGCAAACTTTAATTACAGAGATGCGCACAAATGCAAAGCAATCCCCTTAGAAAAGCAGAAGACTCAGTGGCAGAAAAGCTGAGAAATTGGCACTCTTAGTCACTCCATATAGTTAAATATGCTTAGGTGGTGTTTACCATGAAGCCACTGCTCTACGACATTCAAAAAATTAACTGAGTTTTAATGTCTAGTTTTATTTTAAAAAAATTTTTTTGAGACAGAATCTCCTTCCTTAGCCCCCTCTTTTCTAGTTTTTGCTATACACCCCAGGCTTGCCTCAAATTCACTACAAACCCCCTCAATTTGTCTTCCCAGTGATGGCATTTAAGAATGTGTCACCACACTCAGGGATGAATACATTTAAAAACAAGAAATTAAACAAAAAAAAAAGTTTTCATGTACTTCAGAATGTGAATAATATTATAATCCACCATCCAATCATAAAATCTGAATAATGAATTACTTAATAAGCTAATAGGCATGCAACGAGCCACAAGCTGGGAAGGTGGGCCTCATTTTAATAGTAACTTCTATTTTCTTTGGAAAATTTGTTATGCGACATTTATTTGGGGTCAGGTTTATTTATACCCAGTTTCCTGTCATTATGTGTTAGGAACATTTTTCGTTTAACCATATAAATTCATCTTGGCACCTAGAAATGGAGATAGCATCCTCTTTCATTTCTAGTGGACCACCATCAGCCTCATACACATAAATGGTAATGATGCAGGTATTAGGCCTCCGTTGATAACCATTTTGATCACCTCAGGAGTAGCTCTGTTGTCTTTGTGTGGGGACAGTGCCGATGAAATCTTATGATATAATTTATAAACCAAGGGAGTACAGACACAACACAAATATTTCATGCTTAAATAGCACCTTGTAAGGATCTCAAGCCTTCTTCATATGGCAACAAAAATTAAGCAGTATTATACAGCTCTCTGACACATCTTTTACACACATCTCATTATTTCCCCTTACACAATTTTCCAGGAAAGGGAGAAATCTCGGTGAGCAAGGGCTTTCATATAGCTGGTGACAGGAGCTCCTGGTGCAATGAAAATAAATTACTTGTGCCAAAGTAAAAGAGAAGGCAATTTTGTTATCAGCTGTTAATTGATTATTAATTACTGTATAGGTTGACAAGGGCTGACGGTCTCCTTGCAGCAAAGAGGAGGAGGCAATGGAGGAGAGTCCCAAGGAAAGCCAAAGGCTGAGCAAGGGGACAGATTATTGCCTGAGGTGCTGGCATTAAATGATGCTTGCTAATGAGGTAGCAGATAGTGAACCCAGCAACAGGAGAAATCAAACCAGAACTCATTGAAATGCAATCTCTGATGAGACAAAAAAAAAAAAAAAAAAAAGAAATACCACAGTATCAACAATGTTGCAAAAAAACCTAGTGTGAGATTTAATGCCACCTACAGTGAAAAGCCTTCAACTGTAGGAGTCTAGATGCTTTAGAGTGGGAATCAGGACAGTAAAAGAGAGACTCCTTGTATTAGTGAGCACTGTATGCTTGACCAGAAGCTTGGAAGCAAAGACAGCAAGTCATTAACCCACAGCTTTGTATTACTAGAATAAGGGAAAAATAGTAGAAAAAATGTAAATAATCCAATTTCAAAATAAATGGTAGAGTCAATAAAAAGGATAGAGATTGTATAGTCAAGTTTTTACTCCAGGAATTAGCGTTTCTTTGGGGGTCTGCTGTGCCTTCTTTGAATCTTTTATGCACATACTTGTCAAATTGAAATCTACACATTCCATGACAGCTCTCTATGCTGAGCTATAGTTCCCACTCCTCTTCCCAACTCAACACAGAATCATAAAGTTTTCTTTACTGCTTACTCTTTATTATCTTGATCCTCCTGTGAACTGAATTAAAATTCTACCCACCCAACTTCTCTTAGACTGATTGTTATAAATATAAATATTAATTTTATTGCCTGTTGATTTTAGTGCACTAGTCACTCCAAAGTAAAAACACTTTCTTGATCAAGGGTTGAATACATACATATATATATATATATATATATATATATATATATATATATATATATATATATATATGACTTTGACATTTATTCTGGCAATAAGGAAAATTATGTGTTTCAAATTTTACTAAGTTTTGTCCGCAGACAGTATACACAGATATGAACAAAATGAACAAAATTATGGGAATCACTTTTAATATGGAGGAACATTCACGTGGTCTGATAAAAGAAGAAATTTATTCTGAGGCCTCTCTTGGTTGTTTTCAAGCCCATTCTTTATTACTATCGGCAAAGAAAGCAAGTCCTTGAAACTTAGTCTTCCACTGATGTCTAAATCGAGGTTTCCATTTTGTTGTGCCTATTGGAGGCACACAGTGCACTATGTGTTATGTGTGTATCTATATTTGAATAGCAATAACCAAGCAGGTCAACTTACTCAGTATGTTCCACAGTTACTAAGCATGCGTGTGTGCAGAATGGAGAAGGGGTAGGTATATGTGAAATTTCATAAATTTCCACCCTTCAACAAAATATCAAGAAATATAATTTTCACACTGTGCATTAGATTTACTATGTGCTATTAGATTTACTGTGCCCTTCATCTCCTTCCTACCATCTCTGCTCCCAGTCTACCCTGGCAAGCCTTTTTTTTTTTTTTTTATCCTGGGAATAAGCCATTGTTACTAATTAGACACACAGGTGAGAACCACATGCTGGGAAGTTGTCCCTGTGTTTAACTTATTTGATTTAGTAATACTTATTTTTGTTCTTCCATTAGAAATGCAAAATAAGACTAGGCCATGTAGGCTTAGGTATTTCAGCAAACCTACTTTATTTAGGCTTCTTAAACACCGGTACCTCCTTTCAACACCCCTGACCTTAGGTAGAAGATAGATTAGTAGGAAAATGGGCTGTAGACATCTTTTTTGCTATCTATTTATTTATTTATTTATCTATTCATCTATCTATTTATTTATTTATTTATTTATTTATTTATTTATTTATTTATTTATTTTACAATGTATTCACTTTCTATCACACCTATATCTTCTTCCAGTCCCACCCACTGGCTCTCTTCTCTCCCAATGCCCCTCCCCTAGTCCACTGATAGGGAAGGACCTCCTCCCCTTCTATCTGATCCTAGCCTATCAGGTCTCATCAGGATTGGCTGCATCATCTTCCTCTGTGGTCTGGCAAGGCTGAAACTCCCAGGGAGAGGTGATCAAAGAGCCAGCCATTGATTTCATGTCAGAGACAGTCCCTGTTCCCCTTACTAGGGAACAAACTTGCAAACTGAGCACCTATGGGGCTACATCTGAGCAGGGGTTTAGGTCATCTTCATGCATGGTTCTTGGTTAGAGTATCAGTCTCTGCAGACTGCTTTTATCTACTTCCTGCTGACTAGGGCTGATGGGTCTTTAGGAGATTCCTAAAGTTAGTAGTCAGAATACCAGCATTCTAGTACAAAGGCCAATGCCAAGCAGCATAATTTCAAAAGTTTGAGAAACACTTAAAGAAATGTTCAGCATTCTTAACCATTATGGAAATTCAAATAAAAAAATACTTTGAGTTTCCATCTTACCCCTGTCAGAATGGCTAATATGAGCAAAACAAGTGATAGCTCATGCTGACAAGGATGTGTAGTAAGGGGAACACTCAATCATCCTAAGTTTCTCAGAAAATTAGGTATCAATCTACCTCAAGCCCCAGCTATACCATTCGTGGACATACATCCAAAGGACACCCGTTCTACCACAAGGAAACTTGCTCAACTATGTTCATTGCTGCTTTTTTCACAGTATCCAGAAACTGGAAATGACCTCCATGTCCCTCAACTAAAAAATGGATTTAAAAATATGGTACATTTACACAGTGGAGTATTATTCAGCTGTTAAAAAAAAAGAACATTATGAAATTGGCAGAGAAATTGATGGAACTAGAAAGATGATTCTAAGAGATAACCCAAACCCAGAATTAAAAAAAAAAAAAAGAATCTACTCACTTACTCACTTATAGGTGGATATCAGGTGTTAAGTAAAGGATAATAATTCTACAATCCACAGTCCCAGAGAGGCTAAGTAACAAGGAAAGCCCGCAGGTTGATGCACCGATATTCCCAAGAAGGGATTATAAAATAGATATTGCAGATGGACTGGGGACAGGATGCAATGGGAACAGGAGGGTTTAGGGGTGTTGATAGAGAGAGTACTGAAGGGACAACTGGAATTGGGGGCCATTTGGGGAGATGGTGTAGAAACCTAGTGCAGTAGAAACACCTTGGAATCTAAGAGTGTTTCTAGAGAAGTCTTCTAGGAAAAGAGCATAAACTGGCCCTCATCCATAACCAAGCAAGGCTCTCAGCACTGGGACTTGGATACAAACCCAACCACAAAACCTCCAACCTAGAATGTGTTTTACCATCAAGATGTGATGGTGAAATGGTGGAGAACTTGTAGGAGTGGAGAATCAATCACTTGTCCAACTTACGGCCCGTGCCATGAATGGGAACCCATGCCTGACGCTATGTGAATGACTAGGAACCAGAGGCTGTTTAGCCCAGAGAATTTACTCAGGATAGAACTAATACGACTGGCAAAAAGTCAATAAAATGCTTTCTAATGATATTCTGCTGTATTCAGAGATTGGTCCTTAGCCCAGCTGTCATCAAAGAGTCTTCATCTAGACACTTATGGAGATGAATGTAGAAACTAGGTACAGAATCAGCCAAACACTAGGAGAAGCCAGACTAGCTTCAAAAGGAGGAAGAGAAAGGGTTCTAGGAGGCAGAAGAGTTAAGAACATCAGGGGACCACGGCCCACAAAGTCAAATAAGCAGGGCTTCCACTTGTTCACAGACAATGACTGAGCAAACACAAACACTGTACAGGTTTGAGCAAGGTCTTCTGCTTATACATATGGTTGCATAGTTTGGTGTTCTAGTAGGATGCCTAACAGGAGGAATGGGGGGTGCCTCTGACAATTTTTTCCTGCACATGGACCCCCACATTTTTTGAAAATGTAGGAGTAGTGGATATAAGGAAAATGAGAAGGAGGGATTGTGTGGGATGAAGGTAGGAAAAACTGCTGTTTAAATGTAATGTACATAAATAATAAATAAATATCATGAGTAAAGTTGAATGGAATAATTCCTTTTTTCTTTTTAATTTTTTATTTATTAAGGTTTATTCACTCTTTATCCCAGCTGTTGCCCCCTCCCTCAGCCCTTCCCAATCCCACCGTTCTTCCCTCTTTTCTTCCCATTCCCCTACACATGTCTACTGATAGAAGAGGCCTCCCTCCCCTTCTATTTGACACTACCCTATCAGGTGTCATCAGGAGTGGCTGCATTGTCTTCCTCTGTGGCCTCCTAAGGCTGCCCGACTCAGCAGGAAGTGATCAAAGAGCCAGGAATAATTCTTACCTATTAACTATTACACTATAAACTTTTTTTTTTCAATTTGAAATTTCTTGTTAGCTAGCCATCAGTTAATTCACTAGTATGTACATACACAAACATATATGTGTTATATATATATATATATCTTGGGTTTTTGAAAATGAAAAGTTGAACTGGTTTCCAAGAATTTTTATGTGTATATGGAGCAGTCATTAGAATTCATATTTTTGTTTTGGTTTGTGCTTGAAGACATGCATATTAATGCTCTCACAGCAGCTGATGATAAGATTATTAACATGTACAAAGTGTGTGGCAGATAGAAGTAACACTAAGGCAATTAACATAGATGAACCCGTTTTCTAATTAGAAACAGTCTTCTCAGTGTGAACTATGTATTCCGGTCCAATCATGACAAACACCAGTCATCACTCATTGCCAGGTTGAATTAATTTGTCCTAAATAATAGGTTCTAAATACACATATTGTTTGGTTTTCAGGTTGGCACAGTAGACTATGTTTCCTGTGACTTTTGTACATGCACCCAAACAAGTTTGTGTTTTGAGATTCAGTATGATTAACTTGCTTAGACAATAGTGGAATATATTTCTAAGAAAGGGTAGTCTTGAATATAGGATTCTCTTTCCTTTGCCTTCTAAGTAGCTGGGCATATTTGTGTGTACTTGCCTGGGATGTGACTGTCTTTTAAATGGAAATTTTAATCCACTTATATTCAAGGCAACAATTGCTCCTGGGCAAGCTGTTAATACTGCCATTATGTAGCATGCTCCTGGATTTTTGTGTTTCTTTTCTACCTATCTTATATTTAAGGAAATTATTCTAGCCGTATGTTTTGATTTCTTGGTAGCTAACTTTTATTTATTATAGATTTTTTATCTATGATAGCCTGAAAAGTTGAAAGATCACCTCTTCATTATAGCAAACTATCAGAAATGAAAAACAACATAACTACAAACTTATAATCACAAAAGTGGTAGAGATAACACTAACAAGAAAAAGTATACATTTGCATTCAATTTCCACTTACATTTTGAATTTAAAATCCCACTTTACATATTTCTAAATTTCTCATCAAGTACTGTCTCTTTTCTTTTTTAAAATTAATTTATTTTTTATTAATTACAATTTATTCACTTTGAATTCCAGCTGTAGTCCCACCCTCATTCTCTATTTCCTCCCAATCCTGCCTTCCCTCCCTCCTCTCCTCCCATGCCTCTTCCCCAGTGCAATAATAGTGGAGGACCTCCTCCCTTTCCATCTGACTCTACACTATCAGGTCTCATCAGGAATGTCTTTCATAATCTTCCTCTGTGGCCTGGTCAAGCTGCTTCCCCTCTTCAGGGAGAAGTGATCAAAGAGCCAGCCACTGAGTTCATGTCAGAGACAGCCCTTGGTTCCTTCATTAGGGAGCTCATTTGGAGACTGAGTGGCCATTGGCTACCTCTGTGCAGTGGGTCCAGGTTATCTCCACGAATGGTTCTTGTTTGGAGTATCAGTCTCAGAAAAGACCCCTAGGCCCTGTTTTTTTTTCTTGGTTGTTGTTGTTCTGTTGTTCTACTTGTGGAGCTCCAGACCCTACCAGGTCTTTCTGTTCTCTGCATTCTTTCATAAGATTCCCTTCACTCTGCCCAAAGTTTGGCTATGAGTCTCAGCATCCACTTTAATACCCTGCTGGGTAAAATCTTTCAGAGGCCCTCTGTGGTAGGCACCTGTCTTGTTCCTTATTTTCACCATCTTCCACTATCCATCTCATTTTTCTTTCTGAATGAAGACTGAGCATCTTACCCAGGGTCCACCGTTTTGCTTAGCTTCTTTAGGTGTACAGATTTTAGTATGTTTATCCTATATGAAGTATAATATCCATTTATAAATGAGTATATACCATGTGTGTCTTTCTGCTTCTGGGATAGCTCATTCAAGATGATCTTTTCTAGTTCCTATCATTTGCCTGCAAATTTTATGATTTCCTTGTTTTTAATTGCTGAGTAGTATTTCATTCTGTAAATGTACCACCATTTCCTTATGCATTCCTCATTTGAGGGACATTTGGGCTGCTTCCAGATTCTGGCTATTACAAATAAAGGTACTATGAACATAGTTGAGCAAGTGTCCTTATTGTATACATGAGAATTTTGTAATATATGCCTAGGAGTGGAATAGTTGGATCTTGAGGTCATATTACTCTTAATTGTCTGAGAAAGCACCAAATTGATTTCCAAAGTGGTTGTACAAGTATGCATCCCCACCAGCAATGGAGGAGGGTTCTCCTTTCTCCACATCCTCTCCAGCATATATTGTCACTTGAGATCTTGATCTTAGCCATTCTGATGGGTGTAAGGTAAAATCTCAGGATTGTTTTGATTTGCATTTCCCTGATGAGTAAGGATGTTGAGCTTTTCTTTAAGTGTTTCTCTGCCATTCAATATTCTTGTATTAGAATTCTCTGTTTAGTTCTGTACCCCATTTTTTAGTTGGATTACTTGATTTGTTGCTCTTTAACTTCTTGAGTTCTTTGTATATTCTGATATTATCCCACTGTTAGATGTTAGATCTTCACCAACCCTATATCTGACAGAAGATTAATATCCAGAGGTTGTGGAGAAAGGGAAACCCTCCTCCACTGCTGGTAGAAATGTAAACTTGTACAACCACTCTGGAAAGCAATCTGGTGCTTCCTCAGACAACTAGGAATAAATAGCACTTCTTCAAGATCCAGCTATACCACTCCTAGGCATATATCCAAAGGAGGCTCAAGTACACAATAAGGACATTTTCTCAACCATGTTTATAGCAGCCTTATTTGTAATAGCCAGAAGCTGGAAATAGCCCAGATGCCCCTCAGTGGAGGAATGGATACAGAAATTGTGGTACATCTTCACAATGGTATATTACTCAGCAATAAAAAAAAAAAAAAAAAAAAAAAAAAAAAAAAAAAAAAAAAAAAAAAACAAAAAAAAAAAAAAAAAAAAAAAAAAAAAAAAAAAAAAAAAAAAAAAACAAGGAAATCATGAAATTTGCAGGTAAATGGTGGGATCTGGAAAAGATCATCCTGAGTGATCTATCCCAGAAGCAGAAAGACACACACGGTATATACTCACTCATAAAGACATATAATACAGATAAACCTACTAAAATCTGTAAACCTAAAGAAACTAATCAAGAGCCAGGACTCTTGCTAAAGTGCTCAATTCCTATCCAGAAAGGCAGAGAGGATGGGCATCAGAAGAAGGAGAAAAGAGGGAACAAGTCAGGAGACTGACACAGAGGACCTCTGAAAGGCTCTGCCCTGCAGACTATTAAAGCAGATGCTGAGACTTATGGCCAAACTTTGGGCAGAGCGCAGGGAATCTTAGGAAAGAAGTGGGAAAGAGTAAGATCTGGGGAGGACAGAAACTCCACAAGGAGAGCAACAGAACCAAAAAATCTGAGCACAGGGGTCTTTCCTGAGACTGATACTCCAACCAAAGATCATGCCTGGAGATAACCTAAGACTCTTGCACAGATGTAGCCTATGGCAGTTCAGTATCCAAGTGGGTTCCATTGTAATAGGAACAGGGACTGTCTCTGACATGAACTGATTGGCCTGCTCTTTAATTACCTCCCCCTGAGGGGGAAGCAGCATTACCAGGTCACAGAAGAAGACAATGCAGCCACTCCTGATGAGACCTACTTGACTAATATCAGAAGGAAGGAAAAGAAGACCTCCACTAACAGTGGACTTGGGGAGGGCATGCATACAGAGGGTGGAGGAAGGGAGGGATTGGGATGGGAGGAGGGAGGGAACTATAGGGGGGAATCAACGTGTAATTAATAAAGAATTTTTAAAAAGGTAGTCTTTAAATTAGTTTCCTACTGTGACCAGCTGCTTTTTGTTATGTCATTCTTGCTTTCTAGGTATCACATTTCATGTAGCTTGTGGAATTCTCTCTTAATTTTTCAACTTAAGAAAAATGGTTAAGTCTTAGGTACATTTGACAGATTGGAATTTACACCTTTAGGAACAGGGGCATTTCTGTGTCTTTGAATGAGAGTTCTGAACCCAACGTTCATATAAACCTTCATTATTCTTTACTTTTCTTTTCTCCCTGTGGAATAGTCCAAAGAAGTGTGTTGTCACCAAGGTGGAGATCAAAACCAAGCTGTGAAACAACCTGCTCCACAGATAAAAAAACAGGCCCCAAACTCAGGTATATTATGTCACTTTTCCTAGACAGAGAAGAAAAATATATGTTAGCCAGAGACCATAGAAATCATTTCACCAAAGTCCAACTTGGCTAAGAAATGAGTTCACTGTTTTAACTTTAGGAGTGTGAGTGAGGGGATTCTTATAGATGCATGTGTGTCTAAAAAGTATCTTACCACTAAGATGACCATTTCATTTTGGGTGATGATGGAGGAAAGATGTCTGCCTTGAGCTCATTTTACAACTAGCATGCAACTGACAGTTCAAAAAGTTTCTTACAGACACATTGGCTTGGAGATTCTCTCCCCTTCCTAGCAGTTTTTTACTGCTTGCATATCCTTGTGGGTCATAGGGACTGATATTTGAATCATCTCAGTTTCGGTTTTATGAAATGTGTAAGCTGTGTTTACTTCCTGTCTCTTCTGAGACTCCCTTTTCCCTTTGGAAGGAAATGTTTGTGTTTAGAAGTTACTATGCCAACACTCAACAGAGGTGATAATCATATATATTGTATCGAGTACTTCTTGCAGAGATGGCCCTGAACATCTCCAACTACTCAAGTGATGCCATTTGATAAACATTATAGGCTAGGGCCACAGAAAGTCTCCCTATGCCACTGCCATTGTCCCGGAGGCACTAATATCAGGTAAACATGAAAAGCTTGGCTTTAGCGTCTACCAAGTGTTAACGTTCCATTAGCCTGGCATCAAGTTTTGGGACAAAGTTCCGTGATCACAGTCACGTCTTCCTTCCATGTACCAAGCTGCTTTCTACTTAGAGTACTGTTAGGGAAGGAGGCCCATTCCCACAGGTGCTGATGCTGATCTGGCTCAAGACTAAATTGTACATTCTCAAAGACTTGAGGATCCATAGACACATTTAAGAACACACGACAGATGGTATTGACTGCCCAAACCATTAATATGCAATGCTGGGGATCATGTGACTTGTTCTATAACACTAATCGTTCCATATATATCTATCTTCCTCTACAGTCTCTAAATGGTTGCTCCTTAAACCTCCACAGTATTCCACTTAACATATAGTTTTCATGTTTCAAGCCATATTTTAACAAATATAAAATTAAAAGTTATATGGAACAACCTGGCATAAACTTGAACACACTTCAAAATTCAGTATATAGAAATAGTGAGAGTATTTAGGGATAGGTAGATGCAGGGAGGTTGACCAGAAGAAAGGAAGCTTTAGCAGTTAATATAAAGTGCTACATATTATATATGATGGGAAAACTAAGATGCTGTTGTGTTAGGTAGGGTTTCAATTGCGGGAATGAAACACCATGACCAAAACCATATGAATTGGACGTTTCTGGTTTCATCTAAGACTCAGTTGTGTCATGTGAGGTTTTGTTGGAAACTGTCTTGTGAGAGGACATGTGTTGTTTTGCTGTGAGCTGTCTCATGTGAGGGGTGTGACTTTGGCCAGCTAAAAACATCTGTGGGTGGACTTTGAGGAGAGGATATATATAGAAGCCCACGACAGTGACACAATAATTTTTGGATCCGCATCTTGCACTTAAAGTTCTTTGACTTTGCTTCACAGAGAGTAATGTTACAGAGAACTTTCCACAGCAATTCTGTTGAGTCTTGTGACTTTTGTTGACTTGTTCTGAGCTGCTGAATTGTGCTGATTCTTATTCCTGGCTCATATTGGCATTTGGACTGGACTGCTGGTATCCAGAGAAGGCAGAGTAGACTCACCTGAAGGAACTACTTCTAAAAGATTTACAAACTCCCTTTTCCTAATCTTCTTTCTCCACTACCTCTTGTCAGTGAGTTTGAAGGTAGAAGCATTTAAGAACACTAAATAAAGTAGATTTGTTGAAAATTCTAATCCTGTAAGCAAACTGTGAAGGAAAAGGTTTATTTGACATACATGTCTTGAGTCACAGGCTCCTGAGGGAAGCCATGGTAGGAATTCAGTTCAAACTTGATAGGAATCTGGAGACAGGAACTGATGCAGAGTCCTTGAAGCAGTACTGCCTTCTTGCTTGCTCATCATGACTTGCTCAGCCTGCTTTCTTATAGAACCCAGGACCTTCAGAACATGGATGGCACCAAGCCCCATGAACTGACCCTCCCTGATCAGTCACAAATTAAGAAAGTGCCTTGCAGCCTTGCCACCACATGAGTTTATGGAAACATTTTCTCTATTGAGGTCTCCTCCACTGCAGTGACTTTAATGTTTGTTAAGGTGACAGAAATTGGGAATACAATGATCTATAAATGAATCTGTAAAAGAATGCAATCTGTCTTTAAAGCATTCTTTTCTAAAGAATTGGAAAGAAATAAAAAAATGCATATCCTAAAAACATGTCTGTTTTTGCTGTGTCTAAATTTACTGTACCATTTTAACGTGTTTAGTGTAATATATTATTCATATTAAATATGTAGAACTTGAAAGGCATTGATTTAATTCTATACATATTTTTATTTTGTCCTTTATTGGAAATAAATTATTCCATATAATATAGTCTTATAACAGTTTTTGAGAGATATTTCACCAAATATCTACAGCCAAACTGTTCAAATTCATGCTTCTTCTACAATGGTTGAATAATTGAAAATAAAGTAGTGTCTGAAGATTTACTATAAATTCTTTCAGCAGCCTTTGCTTTGTACTGAAGTAGGGTCTTTCTGTAAATTAACACAAATAAGTAAAGATTAAAAATTTTAATATATTAGCATTCAAAGAAAATAAAAGGAATGCAATGTACAGCAAGATTATTATTCTTTAATTATGAGGTTAACTTTCTCCTTTAGACTATCTAAATTTTGTTATATGGACAAACCTTCAATAAATAGTAGCTGCATGCCATACTGAAGTTAGCATTATTTCTATGATGGGTAACTAGTCATTGAAGCGCAAAAAAAGTAACTTATTGTTCTGGTCTATTGAAAGTTGCATTTTTGTTTCAGAAGAATGCCATGATTTGCTTCAACCAGACATCACATTCAACTATGGTTTCACCATAGGCATCCTTTTGCAACACCTTTAGAATTGGTCACAAGTCTTTTATGGGGGGGCCAAGATGGCGGCACCGGGAGAACACCGTGTCTGAGAAGCGGGACAACACACTCCATGCAGCGACCAGGAGACTGAACTCTGGGACCTAAAACAACAGCGATTGATCGTGTTTCCCAGGTGAGGGGAGGCTCCCACGGCATGGGAAGCGGTCGGGTCCACTCTCGGCTGCCCAGCCAGAACCCGGAAGAGAACCCGGCAACATGGGCTTTCTGTCTCCAGGCTGGTGCCACAAGCCTGCTGGTCACGATCAATTTCCCAGGCTGATTGATGGGCACAAGGGGGCCTAAGGCTGGGAGTCCCAGTTGCAAAAAAAACCCCACAGGGAAGGAAAGTTGCCAGACTGCTCACGGGTCACCTAGTCTTTCCCTGGAAGGTCTCACTGACCGCGGGTACCTGCCGCCATCACAATTGTGCTCCCGCGCCATGCACTGATTGCAGCTGCGCGCCCAGCTCAAAATCCCTACTCCCTCTTCGGAGGAGGCAGGAGGCGTCCAGCAGAATCTCCCACAGACCACATTGTCTGTACCCCAATCCGAGATCGGGGCTGAGAAAACCCAATCCTTTCGGGAACTCCCTCAAACGCCGCCATCACCCTGCCGCAGAGGAGCAGAAGGATAAAGAGGCGCACACAGCGGCTTCACAGTGCTGGAACTCCAGTGCTACCGGCCGCTCCTAGCAAACAAACTACAGCTCGGGATCTGGGACTGTGGTCATTCTACACGTCCTGAGATTATTCTGGGTCCAGCGCAATAAGGTCTAGCAGCAAGTTCTATCACCGGTGCCCCCCCTCCTGGCAGAGAAACACCACCAGCTCAGGGCTCAGGATCCGACTGAGAAGCCCCAACCCCTGCTGGCACTCCCCTGAGAGCACCTCCATAAGCTTGCCCTAGCAGAGGAGAAGGTCAGAGGGAAAGGACAGAGAGGCAGCCTGCCAAGGACACAGCACCCTCTCTCCAGCTCACCCAGAGGCCCCTAGCAGAGAAACCCAAGCTCTGGATCTGAGGACACTCAACCCTACCCGGTACTCTCTTGGGATCAGCAAACATAGATTCTACCGCTAGGCTGCTTCTGGCAGAGAGATCTGGGCCCGGGATCTGGGATTGAGTACACTCACCCTAACTCTTTCCCGCGCCACCCAGGGACCAGTCAACATAACCCCTCCTGGCAGAGGGAAAGGACAAAGAGGCAGCACACAGGAAAGGTGGACACCGAGTCCTGCGGCCACAGTGTCACAGAGCTGACTGTTAGCCTACCTGTGCACTTCTGCAGCAGGTCCAAAACATAGAGTAGTGAGCAAGGGGAACCCCTGTGCATTCCAACTAGTCCTGCAAGAGAGTGAGTGAGCCTTCTAGGGAGAGATTGCCCCAGACCCAGGGCCTCTCCACAGAAGCAACCAGACGAGATCCCTGCCACCCACACTCCTAGTGTGGGCATCAGAGGGATTCTTGGGATAGTGACCCCAACATTGAAGCCTCTGCCTTGCAGGTCCACCAGGGTAATCCAGGCAAACAATCCCTGGATCTCAGTCAGAACTGCCTAATAGTGGCTTGCAGGCCACTGCAATAGTCGGAGAATCCGCGCATGCACACTGTGCCCGCTAAAAGCGCACGCGAATAGGGCCAGCGTCACATTCCTTACTTAGGCAAAACTGAAAACGCAGTGCACACTCCCAAAGCAGTGAACCTCTCTCATCTTCCTGAAAAAACAGTCCAGAAAACAGAAAGAGAGGATCATAGCCCAAACTACAATCTCGAGGAACAACCAGTGAGGATTATAAATAACCAGATGGCTAGAGGCAGACGTAAGAACACTCCCAACAAAAATCAGGACATAATGACCTCGCCAGCAACCCCACAAAACAATGGACACTTCAATTCACTAGATATACAAGAAAACGACCTCAAAACTATGTTTCACCAGCTATTAGAGGCCCATAGAGATGAAATGAACAAAGCCCTCAGAGAAATAACCAAAGAAATCGAGACTAACCAAGAGGAAACAAATCGTGCTCTCAGAGAAATGAGCACGAAAATTGAGGCAAACAGAGAAGAAATGCACAAAGCTCTCAAAGAAATGTCCACACAAATGAAGGCAAATAAAGAAGAAATAAACAAAGCTCTCATAGAAATACAGGCAATTATACCCAAAGAAGTAGAGGCACAATTAGGGATACATAGAGAGGAAACAGACAAAAAAATAGAAGCTATCATTGAAAAGCAGGAGTCCACATTCAATAGATGAAGGAAATGGTGCAAGACATGAAAACAGAATTAGAATCAATAAAGAAAACACAAATAGAGAAAAACCAGGAGCTGGAGAACATAGAGAAAAGATCAGGCACTACAAAGGTAAGCATCACCAACAGAATACAAGAAATAGAAGAAAGAATCTCAGGAGCCGAAGGTACACTTGTGGAAATTGACACGTCTCTCAAAGAAAAAATAAAATCAGAAAAGTTCCAAACACAAAACATCCAAGAAATCAAGGACACCATGAAAAGACAAAACCTAAGAATAATAGGAGTAGAAGAAAAAGAAGACATCAGGCTCAAAGGTCCGGAAAATATTTTCAAGAAAATTATAGAAGAAAACTTTCCCAACTTAAAGAAGGAGATGGCCATAAACATACAAGAGGCCTACAGAACACCAAGTAGAGTAGACCAGAAAAGAAATTCTTCACGTCACATCATAGTCAAAACACTGAACCTATAAAACAAAGAAAAAAATTCTAAAAGCAGCAAGGGAAAAAGGCCAAGTAACATATGAAGGTAAACCTATCAGAATCACACCAGATTTCTCAACAGAAACTATGAAAGCCAGAAGGGCCTGGACGGAAATCATACAGTCCTTAAGGGACCACAGATTCCAACCCAGACTACTATACCCAGCAAAACTTTCAATCAACATAGACTGAGAATTCAAGATATTCCAAGACAAAACCAAATTTAAACAATATCTACATAGTAACCCAGCTCTACAGAAGTTACTAGAAGGGAAACTCCAAACCAAGGAAAACAACTACATCGAAAGGAAACAGAGGAAATAGATAAGTACACAGCAAAAAAACCAAAAGAAGACAAGCAATGAAACTCAGAGACACACCAACACCACATCTTAAGTAAGTAACAATTGTTGGTCACTAGTTTCTATCAACATCAACGGACTCAACTCCCCAATTAAAAGACACAGACTAACAGAATGGTTGCGGAAACAGGATCCATCATTCTGTTGCATCCAAGAAACACACCTATGCAACAAAGATAAACACTACCTCAGAGTGAAGGGCTGGAAAAATGTCTTTCAAGCAAATGGTTCCAGAAAACAAGCGGGAGTAGCCATCCTAATATCTAATAAAATAGACTTTCAACCAAAGTTAATCAAAAAAGATAAGGACGGCCACTATATTCTCATCAAAGGAAAAATCCACCAAGAGGACATCACAATTTTGAACATCTATGCCCCGAATACAAGAGCACCTACATTCGTAATTGAAACAATATTAAAGCTTAAATCACACATTGATCCTAAAACCCTAATAGTGGGAGACTTCAACACTCCACTCTCACCAAGGGACAGATCAACTAGACAGAAAACAAATAGGGAAATAAAAACACTTACAGAGACCCTAAATCAAATGGACCTAATAGACATCTACAGATCTTTTCATCCAAACTCAAAAGAGTATACCTTCTTTTCAGCACCGTATGGAACCTTCTCCAAAATAGACCATATAGTTGGTCATAAAGCAAGCCTCAACAGATACAAAAAGATTGAAATAATCCCTTGTATTCTATCTGACCACCATGGATTAAGCTGGACCTCAACAACACCAGAAATAACAAACAGCCACCACGCACATGGTAACTGAACAACCTGTTACTCAATGACAGCTGGGTTAAGAAAGAAATAAAGAAAAAAATTAAAGACTTCCTAGAATTCAATGAAAATGAAGGCACAACATACCCAAATTTATGGGACACATTGAAAGCAGTGCTCAGGGGAAAATTTATAGCACTAAGTGCCTGCAAGAAGAAATTCGTAACATCACATACAAACAATTTAATGGCCCAACTGAAAACCCTAGAAAAAAAAAGAAGCAGATACACCCAAGAGGAGCAGAAGGCTGGAAATAATCAAACTCAGGGCTGAAATCAATCAATTAGAAACAAATAAAACTATTCAAAGAATCAATGAAACAAAAAGCTGGTTCTTTGAGAAAATCAACAAGATAGACAAACCCTTAGCCAAACTAACTAAAAAGCAGAGAGAATCTATCCAAATCAACAAAATCATAGATGAAAAGGGTGACATAACTACAGACACAGAGGAAATTCAAACAATCATTAGGTCATACTACAAAAGCCTATATGCCACACAATTTGAAAATCTAAATGAAATGGACAATTTTCTTGATAGATTCCATCTTCCAACATTAAGTCAAGATCAGGTAGAAAGACTGAACAGCCCTATATCCTCCAAGGAAATTGAAGCAGTCATTCACATTGTCCCCTCCAAAAAAAGCCCTGGGCCAGATGGTTTCAGCGTGGAATTCTACCAGACCTTCAAAAAAGTGCTCACACCAATTCTCCTCAAACTATTCCACAAAATAGAAACAGAAGGTACGTTACCAAACTCATTCTATGAAGCAACAGTCACCCTGATACCTAAGCCACACAAAGACCCAACAAAAAAAGAGAACTTCAGACCTATCTCTCTTATGAACATTGACGCAAAAATACTCAATAAAATACTTGCAAACCGAATCCAAGAACACATCAAAGATATCATCCACCACGACCAAGTAGGCTTCATCCCAGGCATGCAAGGGTGGTTCAACATACAGAAATCCATCAATGTAATCCACCATATAAACAAACTGAAGGAGAAAAACCACATGATCATCTCCATAGATGCTGAAAAAGCATTTGACAAAGTCCAACACCCATTCATGTTTAATGTCTTGGAGAGATCAGGAATACAAGGCACATATCTAAACATAGTAAAGGCAATATACAGCAAGCCTATAGCCAACATCAAACTCAATGGAGAGAAACTTAAATCAATCCCACTGAAATCAGGGACAAGACAAGGCTGCCCACTCTCTCCATACTTCTTCAACATAGTACTTGAAGTCTTAGCCAGAGCAATAAGACAACTAAAGGAGATCAAGGGGATACAAAGGAAGAGGTCAAAGTGTCACTATTCGCAGATGATATGATAGTATATGTGAGTGACCCAAAAAATTCAACCAGAGAACTCCTCCAGCTGATAAACACCTTCAGCAAAGTGGCAGGATACAAAATCAACTCAAAAAAATCAGAAGCCCTCCTGTATACCAAAGAAAAAATGGCCGAGAAAGAAATTAGGGAAACAACACCCTTCACAATAGCCACTGACCACATAAAGTACCTTGGGGTGACACTAACCAAGCAAGTGAAAGACCTGTTTGAGAAAAACTTTAAGTCTTTGAAGAAAGAAATTGAAGAAGATCTCAGAAGATGGAAAGATCTCCCGTGCTCATGGATTGGTAGGATTAACATTGTGAAAATGGCCATCCTGCCAAAAGCAATCTACAGATTCAATGCAATTCCCATCAAAATAGCAACTCAATTCTTTACAGACCTTGAAAAAAAGATTCTCAGCTTCATATGGAGAAACAAAAAACCCAGAATCTCCAAAACAATCCTGTACAACAACAGATCATCTGGAGGTATCTCCATCCCCGATCTCAAGTTGTACTACAGAGCAATAGTAATAAAAACTGCATGGTATAGGCATAAAAACAGAAAGGAGGATCAATGGAACTGCATAGAAGACCCAGAAATAAACCCACACACCTATGAATACTCGATTTTTGACAAAGAAGCCAAAACCATTCAATGGAAAAAGACAACATCTTCAACAAATGGTGCTGGTCCAACTGGATGTCCACATGCAGAAAAATGAAAATAGATCTATATTTATCACCCTGCACAAAACTAAAGTCCAAGTGGATCAAAGACCTCAACATAAAACCAGATACTCTAAATCTGTTAGAAGAAAAAGTGGGGAACAGCCTAGAACTCATTGGCACAGGAGACAACTTCCTGAACAGAACACCGACAGCACAGGCTCTAAGAGCAACAATCAATAAATGGGACCTCATGAAACTGAAAAGCTTCTGTAAAGCAAAGGACACTGTCATCAAAACAAAACGCCTGCCTACAGATTGGGAAAGAATCTTCACTAACACTTTATCGGACAGAAGACTAATATCAAGTATATACAAAGAACTAAAGAAGCTGAAAAGCAGCAAACCAAGTAATCCAATTAAAAAATGGGGAACAGAGCTAAACAGAGAATTCTCAACAGAGGCATATTGAATGGCAGAGAAACACTTAAAGAAATGCTCATCCTCATTAGCCATCAGGGAAATGCAAATCAAAACGACCCTGAGATATCACCTTACACCCATTAGAATGGCCAAAATGAAAAATTCAAGGGACAACACATGCTGGAAAGGTTGTGGAGAAAGGGGAACCCTCCTCTACTGCTGGTGGGAATGTAAACTGGTACAACCACTCTGGAAATCTATCTGGCGCTTTCTAAAACAATTAGGAATAGTGCTTCCTCAAGACCCAGCTATACCACTGTTAGGTATATACCCAAACTTTGCTCAAGTACACAAAAGGGATATTTGCTCAACCATGTTTATAGCAGCTTTATTTGTAATAGCCAGAACCTGGAAACAACCCAGATGTCCATCAACGGAGGAATGGGTACAGAAATTGTGGTATTTTTGCACAATAGAATACTAGTCAGCAATCAAAAAGGAGGAAATCATGAAATTTGCAGGCAAATGGTGGGATCTAGAAAAGATCATCCTGAGTGAAATATCCCAGAAGGAGAAAGAAAAACACGGTATATACTTACTTATGTAGATCTACAAGATATGATAAACATAGTGAAATCTATACACCTAAAAAAGATAATCAAGAGAGAAGACATGGGGTAAGACTATCAATCCTCGTTTTGAAAGACAGATGTGATGCGCATTGAACATTGACAAGAGTCTACTGAGTGTATTTGAAAAACTCTAACTAGCAGTGTTTTCAAAGCAAAGACACATGACCAAACCTTTGGCAGAGTACAGGGAATCATAAGAAAGAAGGGGAGTTACTCTGATGAGGAAAGGATAGGAGCTCCACAAGGACCAAATATATCTGGTCACAGGGTCTTTTCTGAGACTGACATGCAACCAAGGACCATGTATGAATGTAACCTAGAACCTCTGCTCAGATGTAGCCTGTGGTAGCTCAGTAACCAATAGGTTTCCCATAGTGAGGGGAACAAGGACTATTTCTAACAGGAACTCAATGACTGGCTCTTTGGCTTCCCCACTCCCCAAGGGAGGAGCAGTCCTGTTAGGCCACAGAGGAGGGCTTTGCAGCCAGTCCTGAAGATACCTGATAAAACAGGATCATATGAATGGGGAGGAGGTACCCCCTATCAGTGGACTTGGCAAGGGGCACGGTGGAGATGAGGGAGGGAGGGAGGGACTGGGAGGGAATGAGGGATCGGGACACAGCTGGGATACAGAGTTAATAAAATGTAACTGATAAGAAAAAATAAAATTCAAAAAAAAAAAAACCCAAGTCTTTTATGGTAGACAAAATCATCTTCTTTTGGCCTTTGTCACAAATGTTACATCTCTTAGGCATTCAGATTTAGAGAGTGGCTCACTCCATATTTATAGTTCTCGGTTGCTCCTTATCCTGTCTCAGGAGCATAGAATTCCTAGGTTCTATTCACAGGAAGCGTCACCAGAATCTTAGCCTCTGTCGTGTCATGAGCCAATATCTACTGTTACTTCTCCTTGTCTATAGAGATGTTTAGAAACTTCTGTTGGTTCTCTTCTCTGGAAAACAAACACAACACAGGAAGACCTTAAAGCACGGGAGCCAGCCTTCTGTTTTTCCCAAGCCTTCAACACATTAAGTGAAGTGTGATTTCTGTAAATGCAATAGTCACCTCACAACTATGAGACATAAACAGTGTGCTACACTGATCTCAGAAGGGTGAATGTTTTATGTGATAAAGAAGAAATGCACAAGCAGGAGAGATAAAAACATCAGTTTGCTTCCTCAGAGGTATTCAGTCAGTCGTTCTCTAATACATATTCTGATAAATCACCAAAATATTATAATAAGCAGAATTTTCATGAAGCATAAAAACATATGATTATTAAAAAGAGGAAATAACTATGTAATATTTTATAATTAATCAAAGCAAAGTGTCCAATTATTATATAATTTATATATTTATAAAGTCTATCTGGAAGGGGATTCATCTTATAAAATTTATACTTAAGATCTGTTGACTGTGTCTAAATTTAAAAAAATTAAAACTAATATAAAATGTAATAGTCTTAATTCAAAACCCTATTAAATCCAGTAATTTGAAAATTGGCAGTTAAATCATTAAATTTCTACTACACAAGTAGTTTATTATATACTGGTACCAAAAAAAATCCTTTAGGCCATAAGTCATTAATTAAAAATTCTTAAATTAGTAACAAGATTCTAATTAAATTATTTATTTTTGGAAAACAAGATTATGATTAAAAACTGCCTCAAGGATTCTTCATTACTCCTGTTACACAATAATGTAATTTCATAATTAGTAATAAAGTACTTATAATTATACGAAGGCTTTAAGTTCAGAAAGCCACATCCCGCCCCTGCTAACAATTATTTTCTTTTATGTACAGTGAGTATTACTGTGATGAACATATTTTTCCATTTCCTTGTTGCTTTTTTACCAGCTCTCTGAGTTTCCTCCTGTACCTTGGAGCTAACACTAAGAATCAGATATCAAGCAGAATGATTGCCTGATGGTGGGGGCTCTTCTGAGAGCACATGTAGTTCACAAGGGGCAAATTTCATAGGTCATGACTTTCTTTATCAAATTGCATGTGATGTGGTGGCAGAGATTTTAATCCCAGCAGTGCACAGGTATGCTGTAAGGCCAGCATACAGGGTTGCTTAGTTTCTGTGATTATAGCTTGGGCATACATACATAAGAGAAAGTATGTATTTGTGTGTGTGTGTGTGTGTGTGTGTGTGTGTGTGTGTGAAAGTGAGAGAGAGATTGTTAGAGAGAGAAAAGCCGGTGACAGACAGAGACAGAAAGGTACAGAAGTACTCAAGTTGCCTGCCATCAAACTATTAATAAGGAAACAGAATTCAAGGGTTTCTAAGGTTTGGATCCCACTCCTTTTGTTATTTTTTTAATTAGGAAGTTTAATTAATTAATTAATGTTTTTATTAATTACAGTTTATTCACTTTGTATCCCTCCTGTAGCTCCCTTCCTTCTCCCCTACCAATTCTGCCCTCCCTCCCCCTTCTCCACCCAAGTCCCTCCCCAAGTCCACTGATGGGGGCGGTCCTCCTCCCCTTTCCTCTGATCCTAGTCTATCAGGTCTCATCAGGAGTGGCTGCATTGTCTTCCTCTGTGGCCTAGTAAGGCTGTTCCCCCTTCAGGAAGAGGTGATCAAAGAGCAGGCCAATCAGTTCATGTCAGAAACTTCTTAATCCTTCTTCTCCTTCAGCACTGTAACACTCTCCCACCAATGAGCTAAAGGTGCCTCTAAGAATATGTCTATTGGGTGGGGTGTGCCTACCACACTCCTAGCTGGCTGGCAGACCCAGTTCAGCTGCTTAGGAGCTATAAATAGAACCCTGCCTTTTACCTTGCTTCCTCTCTCTTGCTTTCTTGCTCTTATCCCTTTCTCCTTTGGGGCACCTCCTCCCTATCATGTCGCTCTCTCTCCTTCCCTTTCTCTCTCCATCTCCATCCAATAAACCTCTCTTATACAATAATAAAAAAGAATGTCTATTAAAGCTGATTTTTTTAATTCAGTTTTAACTTGACATAATCACATATTTGGTTTTAGTATGCCTACTGTGACGTAGAATCTCATTGTAGGGAAATATTTGTTCATTTGTTGGAAATTTGTCTTTCATGAATGTTTTATAGATTTTAGATATAAATTATTAGTTATATTTGCTATATGTATCAGAATATGTATTTTATTTATTTGATAAATTTATCTATTATTATCATAATTTCTTATAGAGCTTTTATTAACTGTGACTATTTAAAACTATTCAATATTAATAATTGTATAATTATATAGTTGTCCTTCAGTAATGTCCTTTACAATTATCATTATCAATTTTCATTGTAGTTGTGTTTTTTTTCAAGAGTATGTGTTCCACCTAGAATTATTATTTTACATAAAATATGAGTGTTGTTAGTGTATGAATTTAGTATATTCTATTTTTTAATTTTTATTTTATTTACATTTATTTACATCCCAAGGGTGGCCACTCTCTCCCCTCCTCCCATTTACTCTCACCTCCTTCTGCTGTCTTTTTCCACCGGAAATGTGTAGCTCCTATCCCCAATATCAACCTTCCCTAGCACATCAGGTCATACCTGGATTGGAACATATCTTGTCCCCTGAGGCCAAGCAGAACAGTCAAGCCAGGGGGAAGATATCCAAAAGCAGGCAATAGAGAATCTCTACTCTATTAGAGAAGCTCCCCCACACCTCTCCACTCTCCAGGAGACCCAATGAAGACAAAGCAGCCCACTGGTCACATATGTGCAAGGGTTCTAGGCCCAGACCATGCAGGCTCTTTAGTTGATGTCTCAGTCTCTGTAAGCCCCTGTGGGTTTGGTTAGTTGTCCATATTGGTCTTCTTGTGGGGTTCCTGTCCACTTCAGGTCCCTCCATCTTTCTTTACGCCAACACTTTCACAGGAAACCCAGAATCTGATGCAAGTCCCAGCATCTCTTTCTATCCACTGCTAGGTGGATCCTCTATTTTTTTTACATTCCAATTTTTCAAATTTTTATACATTTCTTAGTCATACTATTTCTGTAGTATGCAGTTTTGCACAAAATTCTGGGGAATTTCCCCAAAAAGAACTATATGCTCACATTTTTTTCTGTGTAGCAATTATAAATTATACTATTTCTTTATATTCAACTGCTTATATTTTAAAATGATTTATATTTATATTTCTTTATGTTTATATCATCTTAATGTCTTTCTTTGTAAACACTGATGATATCTGCCTGAAGATGTGCATACTGTCTGAAGACAGATGTTTGTATGCATGCTGGAATGTATGTACATGTGACACATGCATGTAGGAGAACCCAGAGGCCAGTAGAAGGCGTCAGATTCACCATAACTACAGTTACATGTTGTTTAGGGCAGCATGGTAAGTGACCTCTGGTCTCCTGGAAACACAGCCAGTGCTCTTTACTACTGAGCCGTCTTTCTTCTCTGAACTGGCATTCAGCAATAAGTATAGCAGCAATTACTTTATATGATAGACAGAAACTACAGACAATGGACACATGGAGCTATATGTAAATACTCTGCATTGTACATATGAGGCTTGAGCATCCCCTGAGGTTGATCTACATAACTGGTGCCCTAGAACCAGTACAAAAAGTGCACATTGGGAAAATTACTTTTTCCTCTTTTTCTATGAAATACTGCATCTTGCTTTTGAGCTTTGTGGAGTTCACATCTGAATCAAGAGTGAAGAAGAGCTACAGCTGTTTCCTGCCTGGAATTGTGGAACACATCCTGCTTCTATACCACTCTGCTACTCATTACTTCAGCTGCAACAAAATAATCCTCTTCATAATAGGAATTTAAGGTTATTCTTTCTTCCTTACCTCTCTTTGATTCTGTATTTAAAAATGTATTCTCAACATCAATGGGCTTAGAACAGACATTTCAAACACAGCTGTTTGTCTAATGTGGTCATCACAAGCTTGTCAAATATTTTTAAATTACTAAGAAAAAAGTTTAATATATTTTTTCCTTAAGAGTAAAGATTGCATGTGATTGTTAATATTATCCTGTACTGCACAGCTTTGGGGTGATCTGCAATGAAAATCGAAAGTATGGATTTGAAGTGTAGTCATAGTAACCACACAGCCACTAAATAATAAAGAGTAAACAAAAATTCAAAGAGCATTAAGGTGCATCTCCATATAATTTTTAGAAAAGAATAATGAAACTTTTGAAAATAATATTCTAAATGGTACTGTTAAAGTTCAAAAGAGCAACACTCTGAGTCCTGAGGTGGTACATTGAATATTACCACTAACCATACATTTTCCTCTATAGATACAATCATTTGTGGTTTGCTAAAATTTACATCGTGTTTGCATAATTTAAAGCTGTTTCCCTTAATTATGTACAATGGCTCCCAAACTATACAAAAACGACTAAGTAAAAAGTAAACTCACCACCCAATAAGATTTTCCTATTATCACTTTTAATTTCTCTTCATAATTCTTTTTCCGTGATTTATTTCACATTGCCATTTGCTTATTTCCTCTCTACCCACATGCACACATCATTTACTCATTTAAAGAAGACCAGAATCAAATTTTGCTCAACGAATCTTTCAAATATTAATTACTGAAATGTTTGTCTGTCTTTTTATATCTAAACAATTCTACCGCTGAAGAAATATGTCATATATTCTTTTTTAAGTTCCCACCAATGTTAGTATTTTTGTTTTTTTAGTTACTTTAATTATCTATGGATGAGACAACATGCCAAAGATGAAAGGGAGTCAGTACCTCAGCATTACGTATGATGCTTGCAAATAAAATGTAATGCTGTAATACTAAAAGATTGAATGATGATGATGAGTGTGCATGTGTGTGTTTGTGTTATACATTCATATATTTGTTGATTGGTTATGGCAGTTGATAGGTGAAAGTTTGATTTTTGCCATTGTTTAAGATGGATGTACATGCCAATACTTCACAGAAAATGCATTTGTACTGAATGTTCTTTGTTTGCTAAGTCATGTCTACATGATAAAATCAAGAAAATACAGAAGTGTTTGTTGGATGGAGTACTGGAAAGGTTCATATAGCTATGTGATCCATGTCCATAGACACATGTTTTATTAGTCTTAGTGATATGCTGTAGTATATAACAAAAAATGATGTTGGGCTACATATTATTTGTTATTATTTTTAGCCTTAAGATTATCATAGCAGTATCGTTTAGTACACTATCACAAATAATAAGCCACAGATACCTGTTAGATTAATAACTGCCTATTTTACCTTGGGCAGGGCAGATATTTCATTTACACTGTCTGAATACCCTCACCATCCATCTCCCAGCACCCATCAATTCCATACACCTTAATCCTTCCTATCTGGTCTACCATCCATCCATAATCCCATGGTACTTGCTTTTGTTCTTCTATTGAGCCTTTTTCACACTATTATTGGATTTCTTCTCAGCTCACGTGGTTTTCATTTCATGCTAGTCCATTGTGGCATCTCCCTTCCTTCTCACTTCTTGTCCATCTGTCCTATGATTCTCCTTAATTCTTTCTTCAACAGTCCGGGAACCTAGCCATGCCTACCTCATTCTGCCTTGCCCAGGTATAGGACATTTAATGAAACAATCATGGGTAATGTTTTAAGCAGGTTTACAGAAACAAGAATAAGTTTATCAAGGTTTACAGAAACAAGAATAAGTTTATCCCATGGGCAATAATTAACAATAATGCCAGTAATTAACATTAGACCAACCTTAAACAGTGAGGTAAATATATATACATATATTTACCCAGAAAACAGAACTAGAACACTGTCAATCAGATTACTGCCATAAGCACAATTACAATTCTAGCATGGTATTACATATCACAATGATTAGGCATAGTTTTCCTTTTTTTTAAGATTATAATATAATTACATTTCTCCCTTTTCTTTCCTCCCTCCAGAACTTACTGTTATACCCCTCTCCTCTGCCCTCTTTTGTTATCACATGCATACATCCATTTGTGTATTCATATATACATATATATTCCTGCTCAGTCCCTCTGCTACTTTTATGTATGTATGCTGACAGTTTGGCACTGGAAAAGCAAGGGTGAGCTCTTCTGTGAGAGGGCCACCTCCCATGTCCTCAGCTTAACTGTTCACTTTAGTTCTTTGGTAGAGTGGAAGCCCTGTGGGCTTTTCTGTTGCACTATGGCATGTCCATTGATGTAGTGTTTTGTTCAGCTCACGCTGGGTGAGGCTCTATGGATGTTGCAAGCATGCTTTTAAGTCTTGCTACACTCTTGGACCTTCTCTGACAATGAACAGCAGCGTTTTCCGTTTGAGCTGTGTTCCTGCTTATTACCCCACTATAGCCGATCTTTCTCTCTCCCTTAATTTGTCACCGCTGTGCACAGAGAAGCTGTATCATTAATGTACTTCTACCCCAAAAATGTTTGGAGAGGATTTTATTAAAGTTTGTCAGAAATATTTCCCATATCTTCTGTTGAAATATGAGCTAAATAAGGCATGTCAGGGTGATTCCTCTGCTTCGTTTATCTATTTTATATCTGAGCATTATATTTTCAAGGATTTTTTCTTTTTATTCTACCATGAGAGGTGATTATTTACCTAACATCTTTAAAAAACATGTGATTGCTGTAAGAATAACTTTGATTCGTTAAAATATAAAAGTGACATATTTCACTGTAAAACCTGTAATTTCTTTCTCCAACAATATAATGGCATATTGAGTTGGTATTTTTAGAAACAAAAGGCAAACTGAAGCTGACATATCTCTTTCACTTTTCAGTATACAATGCAGTATGCAGCATTTTTTTATAATAAAATAAGCTTTGAGCATTTAAAAACATCAGCACGATTCTCAAAGGTTTTTTTGCCTCCAGTTGAGTCAAATGTTGGGGCCCAGACATCGTCATTATTAAATGTAAACATTTCTAGACAAGCCTAGTATGCAACTTAGATAATGGCTGCCTAAGACCTTAAAGCTTTGTTTTCTTAAAAATAATGAAAAGAACTGTCAGTTCTGTAACTGAAAGTCTAATATGTGTCTCTTCTTCCTACTTTTCACTGTTTTATATAATATATGAACCCACCATTCTTTCAGTGGGAGGAAACTTGTGGTAACTTTACAGCTTTCATCTCACAGTAACAGGAGTACCAAAGTGTGAGTCTGAGCACATTGGTGGAGTTGCTGCATCTGGGACATAGTTCTCTAGCAGCTGGATTCAACTCAGGAACTCGTTTATACCAAGTTTATCTCCTGTGATTAATGGAGGGTGTCTCTTTTCTAAGTGCTTGCAATTTGTTGGAATAGTGTCACGAGTTGTAAGCCTCATTTTAAGTGCTGACACAAAATTTTCCACCACTGAGTTACTGAGTACAGAATACTGAATGCTTGTGACACAAGGGTGACTGCATCTTTGCCAATAATAATATAATTTATTATATAATATATAATATATAATATATAATATATAATATATAATATATAATATATAATATATAATATATAATATATAATATATAATATATAATATATAATATATAATATATAATATATAATATATAATAAATATATAATATATAATGTTTATTATATATTATATATAATATTATATAATATATGATATATATATATATAATATTGTAAAATATAATATAATTTAAGCCACTTATTTTATTTATAAACTTACATAAAAAAATAAGATAGGAGTGTTTTGTAAAATCTTGGGAAAAGTTAAAACATGATCAGAATTCCAAAGAAGGAACCAGGTAGAAACATCTGATTCAGACAGCATGGAGGAGAAAGCATGGGCAGAGTGGGTGCTTTTGTAGCAAGGCCAGGCTGTTAGCATAGCAGGATATCCACAATCCTAAAATAGGCTGAAACTTCTTCAACGGCCTTTTCTTTACCTACACAAGCTTATTAACAGAAAAAAAAAAAAATCTCATGATTAGCAGATTTGTCTATGAGTTCTGAGAGAAGGTCTTTCTTAGCTTTCTATCTCTGCTCTGTAATTTATAGACAAAACAAAAACAAAAAACAAAAAACTTATTACCCAATGAATGAACTAAGTAGCCAACCAAGGACCTTATCCAACAAACCTAACTTACCATCAAACAGAACAATTAACCAGTTAAGTAAATAAGCAAACAAAATATCCAAAAGGTAATTGAGTTTTCTATCACTTGATGGTATATGGCTATTTATGAAAAGCATAGTTTTTCTTAGTTTATTTTTTATTTCATAACTCTTGTGTCCAAATGACACTCAATGCACAATATCTTTGTAGCTTACTTTATATAATTGTGTATAATCTTATAGTTTACTTTCCAAAATTCTACTTATGATTATATATAATTTTTTCCTGGAAGGCAAGGGTTCACTGTAATTATTGGAAGCAAAAGTGAAATCCATAGCTTTTCTTTGATAAGAAGCATATTTTTGAGTTCTTTATATATACTGGATATTAGTCCTCTGTCAGATATAGGGTTGGTGAAGATCCTCTCCCAATCTGTAGGCAGTTGTTTTGTTCTGACAACAGTGTCCTTTGTTTTACAGAAGCTTTTCAGTTTCATGAGGTCCCATTTATTGATTGTTGCTCTTAGAGCCTATACTGTTGGTGTTCTGTTCAGGAGTTAAACAGCAAGAAATCAAGTAATCCAATTAGAAAATAGAGTACAGAGCTAAACAAAGAATTCTCAATAGAGGAAAATAGAATGGCAGAGAAACAGTTAAACAAATGTTCAGCGTCCTTAGTTATAAGGGAAATGCAAATCAAAACGACCCTAAAATTTCACCTTACACCCATCAGAATGGCTAAGATAAAAAACTCAAGTGACAGCACATGCTGGAGAGGTTGTGGAGAAAAGGGAACCCTCCTCCACTGTTGGTGGGAATGTGAACTTGTACAACCACTCTGTAAAGCAATCTGGCATTTCCTCAGACAACTAGGACTAGCACTTCCTCAAGATCCAGCTATACCATTCCGAGGCATATATCCAAAGGAGGCTCAAGTACACAATAAGGACATTTTCTCAACCATGTTTGTAGCAGCCTTATTTGTAATAGCCAGAAGCTGGAAACAGCCCAGATGCCCCTCAGTGGAGGAAAGGATACAGAAATTGTGGTACATCTACACAATGGTATATTACTCAGCAATAAAAAACAAGGAGATCACAAAATTTGCAGGTAAATGGTGAGACCTGGAAAAGATCATCCTGAGTGATCTATCTCAGAAGCAGAAAGACGCTCGTAGTATATACTCACTCATATAGACATATAATATAGGATAAACCTACTAAAATCTGTACATCTAAAAAAACTAATTAAGAGGCAGGACTCTTTCTAAACTGCTCAATTCCTATCCAGAAAGTCAAAGAGGATGAGCATCAGAAGAAGGAGAAAAGAGGGAACAAGTCAGGAGACTGACACAGAGGATCTTTGAAAGGCTCTGCCCTGCAGACTATCAATGCAGATGCTGAGACTTTGGGCAGAGTGCAGGGAATCTTAGGAAAGAAGTGGGAAACAGTAAGATCTGGGAGGACAGGAACTCCACAAGGAGAGCAACAAAACCAAAAAATCTGAGCACAGGGGTCTTTTTGAGACTGATACTCCAACCAAGGACCATGCCTGGAGATAACCTAAGACTCTTGCACAGATGTAGCCTATGGCAGTTCAGTATCCAAGTGGGTTCCATTGTAATAGGAACAGGGACTGTCTCTGACATGAACTGATTGGCCTGCTCTTTAATTACCTCCTCCTGAGGGGGAAGCAGCATTACCAAGCACTACCAAGAAGAAGACAATGCAGCCACTCCTGATGAGACCTAATTGACTAGGATCAGAAGGAAGGAAAAGAAAACCTCCCCTATCAGTGGTTGGGCAGGGGCATGCATACAGAGGATGGAGGAAGGGAGGGATTGGGATGGGAAAAGGGAAGGAACCACAGGGGGGACACAAAGTGAATAAAGTGTATTTAATGAAGAATTAAAATTAAAAAATAAGCATTTTTTTAAATTTTAATTTTTATTTCTTTTCCACAATTTATTCATTATTTATCCTAATTGTAGCCCCCTTCCTCATCTCCTCCCAGTCCCACTCTTCCTCCATCCCCTAACCCCTAGTTCCCTGAAAATTGGGAAGTTCTCTTTCTTTTCCATATGCCCATAACTTGATAAATCTCATGAGGACTGCCTGGATCTTATTCCTCAGTGGCCTGGCAAGGCCACATCAACAGAGGCAAGTGATCAAAGAGCAGGTACCCTAGTTCATGACAGAGGCAGCCCCTGCTCCCCAAATTCTGAAATCCACTGGGAGATTGAACTACCAGTAGGCTACATCTAGATCATTTCTATGTATGGTTCTTTCGTTGGTACAAAAGTCTCTGCAAGACTCACTGGGCTCAGGGTTTTTAGCATTGTTGGTCTCATAGGGCTCCTGTACCCTCTGTGTTCTTCTATGCCCCCTTTTTCCCCAAAAGACTTCTTGTGTTCTTCCCCCAAGTTTTTCTATCTCTTGTTGGGTGGAGCCTTTCAGAGAACCCTCTATAGTAGGCTACCATCCTGTTCCCTCTCTTTTACCACTTCTGGTGTCTATCCTGTTTGCCATTCTGAATGAGATTTAAGCATAGTTCATAGAGTCCTTCTTACATTTTAGCTTCTTCAGTTCTGTAGAGTTTAGTATAGTTATCTTATATTACATGGTTAATATCCACTTATAAGTGAGTATATACTATATGTGTCTTTCTGCTTCTGAGTTACCTCACTCAGGATGATCTTTTCTAGTTCCATCCTTTTCCCTGCAAATCTCATCATTTCCTTGTTTTCAATAACCAAATAGTATTCCTTTGTGTAAATGTACCACAATTTCTGTACCCTTTCTTCCATTGTGGGACATCTAGGTTATTTCCAGATTCTGGGTATTATGAATAAAGCTCCTATGAACATAGTTGAGCAAATGCCCTCATTGAATGGTGGGACATCTTTTGGGTATATGCCCAGAAGTGTTATAGCTGAATCGTGTGGTAGTGCTAGTGCCAATTCTTTGAGAAAGGACCAGAGATTTCCAAAGTTGTTGTACCAGTTTGCACTCCCACAAACAATGGAGGAGGGTTCCTTTTTCTCCACATCCTCTCCATCAGGTGTTGTCAATTGAGTTTACAATCATAGCCATCCTGATTAGGGTAAGATGGAATTTAAGAGTCGGTTTGATTTGCATTTCCTTGATGATTAAGGACGCTGAGCATTTAAGTGTTTCTCTGCCATTAGATATTCCTCTGTTGAGAATTCTCTGCCTAGCTCTCTCCCCAATTTTTAGTTGGATTGTTGGGTGTGTTGTTGTGTAAATTCTTGAGTTTTTTTTATATATTCTTGATATTAGCCCTCTATTGGATATAATATAGGATTGGTTAAGATCCTTTCCCAGTTTCTAGGATGTTTTTATTTTTATTTATTTTTTATTTTTTTATTTTTTCTGACCATAGTGTTCTTTGCTTTACAGAAGCTTTTCAGTTTCACGAGGAGGTCCCATTTATTAATTATTGATCTTACATCCTGAGCTGTTGGAGTTTTGTTCAGAAAATTATCTCTTGGGCAAATGAGTTTGAGGCCCTTCTCTACTTTTTCTTCCAAAAGATTTAATGTGTCTGGTTTTGTGTTGAGATCTTTGATCCACTTGGATTTTAATTTCGTGCAGGGTAACAGATATGGGCGTAATTTCCTTTTTCTACATGTGGACATCCAGTTAGACTACCACCATTTGTTTAAGATTCTACTTTTTTCCCATTGCATGGTACTGTCATCTTTGTCAAAAATCAGGTGTCCGTAGGTTTGTGGGTTTATTTCTGGGTCCTTGATTCAATTCTATTTATCCACCAGTCTGTTTAAATTCCAGTTCTACACATTTCGTTTAATTACTGTTGCTCTATAGTACACCTTGGGATCAGGGTTGGAAATACCTCCAGAAGACCTTTTATTGTAGAAGATTGTTTTAGCTATTTGTTTTTTTCATTTTTCCATATGAAGCTGAGAATTTTTCTTTCAAGTTCTGTAAATAATGGTGTTGGTAATTTGATGGGAATTATATTGAAACTGTAGATAGATTTTGGTAGGATGCCCATTTTACTATGTTAAACCTACCAAGTCATGAGTATGGCAGATCTTTCAGTCTTCTGATATCCAATTTCTTTCTTCAGAGACTTGAAGGTTTTTTTTTATTTTGATTTTTTGTTTATTTGTTTGTTTGTTTGTTTGTTTTTCATACAAGTCTTTCAATTGCTTGGTTAGAATTATACCAAGATGCTTTATGTTTTTGTGTGGCTATTGTGAAAGGTGTTGTTTCCCTAATTTCTTTCTCAACCCATTTGTCTTTTGTACACAGGACGGCTACTGATTTTTTGAGTTAATTTTGTATCTGGCCACACATTTTAAGGCTTTGTTAGGAACAATTGAATTCTTTAGCTTCAGAATTAACCACTTTGCACTACTTTGAGAGTTCCAATAAAACATAAGCTGCACAAACAGAAGAACATGCATTTAAACATTGGAGGGCTTTTAATGACTTTTGTAAGACCTAAACACTGATGAGCAATGATCTTCCTTGAATTTCTTCCTATATTTATAGACTTTGACATAGAGTAGGTTGCATTTAATTTTTAATTACTTTATTTATTTATAAATCACAGTTTATTCACTTTGTGTGCCAGCTGTCACCTCTTCCCTCATTCCCTCCAACCCTACCCTCCCTCCCTCATCTCCTCCTATGACCTTCCCCAAGTCCTCCAATAGGGGAGGTTCTCTTCCCTTCCCTCTGAACCTAGCCTATCAGGTCTCATCAGAACTAGCTGTATTGTCTTCCTCTGTGATCTGGTAAGGCTACTCCCCATCAGGGGGAGATGATCAATGAGCCAGCCATTGATTTCTTGTCAGTGACAGTTCCTGTTCCTATTACTAGGGAAACCATGTGGACAATGAGCTGCCAGGGGCAACATCCATGCAGGGGTTCTAGGTTATCTCCATACATGATCCTTGGTTGGAGTACAAGTCTCAGAAAAGATTTCTGGGCCCAGATTTTTGGGCCTGTTGCTCTTTTTGTGGAGTTCCTGTCCACTCCAGGTCTTCCTATCTCCCCCTTCTTTCATAAGATTCCCTGCACTCTGCTCAAAGTTTGGCTATGAGTCTCAGCATCTACTTTGATACCTTCCTCGGTAGAGTCCTTTCAGAGCCCCTCTGTGGTAGGCTCCTGTCCTGTTGCCTATTTTCTTCTTCTTCTGATGTCTGTCCCATTTCCCTTTCTGAGTGAGGATTGATCATCTTACCCAGGGTCCTCCTTCTTGCTTAGCTTTTTTAGGTATACAGATTTTAATATTTTTATCCTATATGTCTCATATCCACTTTTAAGTGAATATTACCATGTGACTTGAATTTAATATACAGTAAAAGGTTGAATAAAGGGTACTTGTTAATTTGGCAAATAGGAGAGAGAGGTTAAGGTATCAATTACTTTTTAGGCAGCAGGAAATGCAGCTAAATAAATTTACCTATTTATAGTCTTTATAGGTGTTACAGCTGGCTTAACAGAGAAAGAGATTAAATGCAAGGTACAATTTTATAAATCATTAGATGCAAAATTAACATCTTTTCAGAAGTAGAAATCATTAAATCTGTTATCTTGTGAGTTACTTTATATGCATCTAATGGATAGATATTTGATATGGGCATTATCAAATATATTTCTAACTTTTCAACACACACACACCACAAACACACATACATTCTTCCCTGGTTTTCCTAGTCTTTATCTTTTGACTAACTCTTATGTAGGGCACCTTCTTATGGGCACCCTATCCCTTCTATGCACATCTGCATGAGAGGTATAAAAGCTTCATTTTCAGTCCCTGCTCAATCTTAAAAGGTCAACCTCATAGGGCAAGAAAGATCCAGACATGTGTGGTGTTACTGGTTAGTTCCCTGTGATGTTTTACTGACAGGTGAGTTCCTGAATAGTCTGCACTATTGGGATAAGAAAAAGTAACAGTGCAAGTCAGAACCTCTAGCTTGCCTTTGCACATTCCTATTTTAATCACGTTCCTTGTTTGACAATTTTATGCATGCATAAGGTGTATTCCAGTTACTCTCTAGCCCTACCTCCTTTTGCTTCTTTCTGATCTCTATCAAGGCCCTACTCCATATCTTTTTTCCATATCTGTCTTCTTCCTTTATTTTGTGACCCACTAAATTTACCAAAGGCTATCTGTTCACTCTGGGGCAGGCTTACCACAGAGAGCCAGCTGGATAACACATCTTGAGCCACCCATTCTCCGAAGACCTATTACTCTTCAACCATTTCTCAGAGTGACTCTTTCCAAAGACTTTAAGTTACCCAGTCTTTCAGTTTTTCAAATTATCAAGTGAAACCTCTTAACTAGAATTTTTTTTGCTTTGTTCCTAAAGACTTTTTGGTTAAAGTTGATATTTGGAGTCAGCAAACCATGAATACTCCTGAGGAACATCCACAGTTTGTGGATTTGTGAAATTCTTTTCAGGAAGCCTGTCTTAATAGAGTTCCTGTCACACAGTTTTCATGATATGCAATATTTCTTTTTCTTCAACCATCTTTTAGATAAAAAAGAGAAAAAAATAGTGCAATATAAGAATAATAGTAAGAGCTGGAGAGGACAGAAACTCCACAAGGAGAGCAACAGAACAAGAAAAGTTGAACACAGGGAACTTCCCAGAGACTCATACTCCAACCAAGGACTATCCGTGGAGATAACCTAGAACCCTGACAATGTAGCCACTTCTGATGAGAACTGATAGACTAAGATCAGAAAGAAGGAGAGGAGGACCTCCCCTATCAGTGGACTTGGGGAGGGGCATGCATGCAGAAAGGGGGGGAGGGGAGGACCGGAAAAGGAGGAGGGAGGGGATTATGGGCAGATACAAAATGAATAAAGTGTAATTAATAAAAGTTAAATTAAAAACTTAAAAAAAAGAATAACTGTTATTACTAAATTTATTCTGTTAATCTCACATAACTATAATTATTTTCATCTTCACTCCAATTCTACAGGTGTCATGAGTTGATTGAATGTTTGTAATTGCCCAGTATTTTATTTAAACTGTTTGAAAACAGTATATTTAGAGGAAGCATTGTGGATTTTGTTTACAAATATTTTTTTTTCCTTTCTTTTGTTAACTTTAAAGACTTTAAACATTTATTTGTGGTGTGTGTGTGTGTGTGTGTGTATGTATTAGCAATAAGGATTTTGGAGTCAGACAACACTTTCAAAAGTTTGTTCTTTCCCTCCATCATGCTGGTCCTGATAACAGAAATCAGGTTATTCACCTTGGCTATCATTAAAAGCTTTCTAATCAGGGTATAGAACAATATGATTGTTAGACTGAAAAAGAGATACAGTAGAATATTTGCACATGAAAACATTCATGTTACTATTTCCATCTCAAATTATTATACAGAGGAGCACTTCTCAAATGTAAGAAATTTATGCTTAAATAGACAAGAGTGATTTTTTTTTTCAGAGTTGCAGGAAAAAATAATGTATCCATTTAGTTTGTTATATGTGTTAGAGATATTTTATTGTGTTTTATTATGTATTGTGTAAATGTTTCTGTATATATTTACCACTGTCCTTAAACACATCTGATAATTTTCTGAAACATGATACACTGTGCAGCTGTGAGCAAACTGTGGTTACCAGAACTTCATGGACACTAAAGTCTCAGAGGGGAGCAAGGCATGGCTGGCTTGCCACAAACTGCTGCTTTCGTGCTGTGGGAAAGCTTTAGAGTCCTTAAGGAGTTTAGCTGAAGAAGTCATCATGGTGGGTGATTTTATGAAATTTGTCAAGACCTTGCTAAAGAAGCAGGCACAAAAGGAAAGTGTAGGTGTGAAGTGGACATGCAGAAATTCTACAAAATGACAAGAGGTCCTTAGGCAACTGAATATTATCTAAAGGGATTTTTTAAAAAATTAATTCAATTTACATCTAAGTTATAGGCCCCTCCCTTTTCTTTTTCCAGTCCCAGCCTCATTCCCAAATAACTTCTCTCTTATTCCTTAGAAAAGGCAAATTTCCCTACCCAGAAACCCCAGCTCATCTATTCACAGGATGTCTGAGTTCATCTTCCTTCCCTGTGCATAGGTAGGGGAGTCCCATCAGAGGGCTATTCACAGATAATATGATAACATACATAAGAAACCCCCAAATTTTTGCCAGAAAACTTCTGCAGCTGATAAACTCCTTCAGCAAAATGGCTGGATACGGGGTTAATTCAAAAAAATCAATAGCCCTCCTCTATACAAATGACAACAGGCTGAGAAAGTAATTAGGGAAACCATACACTTCACAATAGCCACACATGATATAAAGTATTTAGAGGTACCTCTAACCAAGGAAGTCAAAGACCTGTATGAGAAGAACTTCAAGTCTCTTAAGGAAGATGTTGAAGAAGATACTTGAAGATGGAATGATCTCCCACACTCCTGATTGGTAGGATCAACATAGTAAAATGGTCATCCTACCAAAGGCAATCTGAAGATTCAATGCAAGCCCCATCAAAATACCAACTCAACTTTTCACAAACCTTGAAAGAACAATTTTAAACTTCATCTGTGAAAACAAACAAACAAGAACAGGACAGCTAAAGTAATCATATACAATAATAGAACTTCTAGAGGCATTTCCATACCTGACTTCAAGCAATGCCACAGATCAATAATAACAATGGCATGGTAATGGCATAGAAATAGGCTGGCTGATCAATGGAATTGAATCAAAGACCCTGAAATAAATCGACACACCAATGCACACCTGAGTTTTGACAAAGAAGCCAAGATCATGCAGTAGAAAAAAAGACGGCATCTTCAACAAATGGTGCTGGTCTAACTGGATCTCTACATGTAGAAAAAAAATAGCCAAGAGATCCATATTTATCATCCTGCACAAAACTCAAGTCCAAATGAATCAAACACCTCAACATAAGACCAGATACATGAAATGTGCTAGAATACAAAGTGGGTAAGAGAATTGAACTCATTGGTACAGGAGACAACTTCCTAAACATAATACCAATAGCTCGGGCTATAAGAGCTGCAATTAATAAACAGGACCAATTGAAACTGAAAAGTGTCTGTAAAGCAAAGAAAACCATCAACAGAATGAAAAGGAACTCTACAGGTTCAGAAAAGATCTTGACCAGTCCTACACTCAACAAAAAGTTAATATCCAGAATATATAAAGAACTAAATAAATTAAACATCAAATCAAATAATCCAATTTAAATGGGAAATGAAAAGGTGGACATAACAACAGACACTGAGGAAATCCAATAAATCATTAGGTCTTATTTCAAAAGCCTGTATTCCACAAAATTGGATGATCTAAAGGAAATGAATAATTTTCTTGATAGATTTTACCTACCAAAGTTAAATCAAGAGCATTTAAACAGTTTAAACAGCTTCATAACTCTTAAGAAAATAGAAAGAGCCATCAAAAGTCTCCAAACCAAAAAGGCCCAAGCTAGATGGTTTTTTCAATATTTCTTTTTATTTAAATTTTTCTTAATTACACTTTACTCACGTTGTATCCTCCTGTAGCGCTCTCCCTCCTCCTCTCCCAATCCCACCCTCCTTCACCCTTCTCCACCCATGTCCCTCCCAAAGTCCACTGATAGGAGAGGTCTTCTTTTCCTTCCTTCTGATCCTAGTCTATTAGGTCTCATCAGGAGTGGCTGCATTGTCTTCCTCTGTGGCCTGGTAATGCCACTGGCCCACTCAGTGTTTAAATTTTTTTTCAAATTTTTGAAAAAATGTTTTTCAAAATTTTGAAAAAAATTTGGGAGAGGACCTGAAAGAGCAGACCAATCAGTTCATGTCAGAGACAGTCCCTGTTCTCATTACTTTGGAAACCATCTGGATACTAAACTGCCATGGGCTACATTTGTGCAGGGGTTCTAGGCTATCTCCATCAATGGTCCTTGATTGGAGTATCAGTCTCAGAAAAGACCCCTGTGCCCTGATTTTTTGGTTCTGTTGCTCTCCTTGTGGAACTCTTGTCCTCTCTAGATCTTACTATTACGCCCTTCTTTCCTAAGATTCCCTGCACTCTGCCCAAAGGTTGGCCATAAGTCTTAGCATCTGCTTTGATTCCCTATAGGGCAGAGCCTTTCAGAGCCCCTCTGTGGCAGGTTCTTGTCCTGTTCCCTGTTTTCTCCTTCTGCTGATGTCCATCCTCTTTGCCTTTCTGAATGGGGTTTGATCATTTTAGCCAGAGTCCTCCTTCCTGATTAGTTTCTTTAGGTGTACAGATTTTAGTAGGTTTATCCTATATTATAAGTCTAATATCCACTTATGAGTGAGTATATACCCTGTGTGTCTTTCTAGCATGGAATTCTACTCAATATAATATGTACAAATGAAATTCAAGGACACATCAAATACATCATCAACCATGATCAAGTACGTTTCCACTTAAATAACTTAAACAAGACAATTGTGTAGGGAAACAACTTTTTAAAAGTGATGGGCAGGTTCAGAAAGACTTACTGGATTATTCATTTCCATTAAGTTTCCACTATTTTCTACTTGTGAGGCTCTAGTAGGCCCAGAAAAATAACCAAATAAATTAAATCTGTATTTTCTCACACATATAGACCAAAGTGAAATTATTTTCTATATGTCATTTTTCAATAAAATATTTTGAAAAAAAATGTTAAACACTAACTTATCTTTCTTAACCAATATTTTGAAGAGGAGTTATACTATTTTTTTTTCTTTCCTCAATTTGCAAATAGTCATTGTATATGAATTGATTAAATTACAATATGTCCAGTGGATACCTTAGTTCCAACCTTTAAACAGCCTGTTGAAATTCCCAGTTGCAAATTTGTATAGTCACTATGAAAACCAGAGTGAAATTTACCAAAAAGACAAATATAATCTATTATCTATAATCTAGCTATACCACTGCTTGGCAAATGCCCAAAGAACTCAAGACCAAATCTATGATTGTTCAAGTAGATTAAGCAGTATTTTGGGTTAAACAGGACTGGCCAATCTGGCTGCCTCTCCCTATGGTGCTGAGGAACTTTTTATGGGAGAGACAAAGTCTTCATGGGAGTGTTATAGCTTACCATTATACATTGTAAGAAAAATACAATGAAAGGGAAGGTTGAAGGTTAAAGATACACATGATGTGAATCAGGTCTCAAGTTTAGGGTAGGTTGAGAAACAGGTTTTTCAATTTACATCAGATCTTATAAACAGGAACTTCTTTTTAATTACAAATAGAATCTTTAACTTACAAGGATTTAACACAGACAAACAGAAGCTTATTTCTTATTTTAAAACAGAAACCATAACCTGCACAGGAAAACGGGATTTATTTTTAATTGTCTTAACTACAAACAAAACTGAAGGACCAGTCTGCCTCCATTTTAGGATTAAAATATATCTTATAGTAAAGACAAACTAGATTCATTCCTGTTTGTGAATAAACCTGTTTTTTCAAGGATTGGACCATACCCCACCTGTATCCTTAACTACAGATGGTTCTGTACTGCCTATTCCAGGAATGGCAATTGTGTGTTTGTTTCAAAAAAATGATTTATAACTGTCTTGCGACATTACCTTTATTTAAAAGGTTATATGATCACCTATGAGCACCTTAATGACTACCTTATTATGACTACCTGTTGTTATGACTACCTTTTTATGTACACTTTACAACCATGTCTTTGTTTCTGATGTCAATAGGTCTAACATATTATGTTTTGCTTTGATCATGTAACCCCTCCTATTTTTTCCACCAAATACCCCATTTGGAAACCCTATTCTTGAGTTTTATGAAAGCCTTGACTTCCTCACATCTAAGTATGCCCTCGACCTATGATTGTACATGAATAAAAAGCTTACTTTAATTGCTTTTGCCATAATTATTATTGTTGGTGGTCTTTATCCTGTCATCTTTGGGATTAAGAAAACCTTAACCTGAAAGGTTTATTGTTCCTGTTGGGTCACACAATTAGTATGTAAATTCGTACTGTTCTTATTCAGGTCTTATTTAGGCAGCCACCTTACTGGGATATCGAGTGAGATTCCCTATCATTTTTCAGAGGCAAAAACTCATAACAGATTTTTAACCTTCCCTCTTTAACTCAATACCTAATTTAAATCCATTCTTACAGTTACATGGAATTTTTCTTTGCCTCCCTTGAATAATATTTCTGAAGCTGCCCAAATTTTACTGTCTTGAAAGCACTCTTTTATATTTACATAGGCATTTTTAAAATATTCACATACTGTGACTATTTTTCTTCCTGCCATGCCTCTAAATAAGAATGTCTCAATAATAGCTATTTAATGAAAGGAATGATTTAAATTTAATGCTGCCTTCAGCTTTTTTTTTTTTTTCATTTATTTAATTTTGACTAGGATTTCTGTGTACTTCTGCTTTGCAAGAAAACAGCTCAAGATATTCTGAAGGTCTATGGATGTGGACCTGTTGGGAGATTGCTTTCTTAGCATACATGAGGTGCTGTGCTCAGTCTCCAGCACTACATGACTTGAGCATGATGGTGCAAGGTTTTACTCCTTTCATTTGGAAGGTAGAGGCAGGATGATCAAGAGTTCAAGTTCATCCTCACCTACATGCTGAAATGCAGGCCAACCTGGAATACATGATGCTCTTTCTCAAAATAAATAAATAAATAAATAAATAAATAAATAAATAAATAAAGAAAGAAAGAAAGAAAATGAAAAGAATGAAAAAAAGAGAAATGTGTATAGAAGATTTATTTGAAATGTATGTTGTACTTATCATAATCAGATATTTAATTCATCTGAAATAATTTTATGGTATGAATTATAAAACAAGGGTAATATATGTACAACTTACCTATCTATCTATCTATCTATCTATCTATCTATCTATCTATCTATCTACCTACCTATCTATCTATCTAATCTATTTATTTATTTTGGAGGCAGCGTTTCTTTGTGTAGCCATGGCTGTCCTGGCTCTCAGTCTGTAGACCACGCTGGCCTAAACTCATAAAGATCCACCTTCCTCTACCTCCTGGGATCAAAGTTGTGTACCACCTCCACCAAATGCAAATGGTAATTTTTTAAAAGCCATTTTAAATGTCCAATTATTAGTTTTCATTTGTACAACAGCAATATAGCATGTCCAGAAAGAGAAATCCCATTTAATGTGTAATGAATTAGCCTAACCTCAAGGCATCAACTGCCAACTTGACAAATAGATATAGTGAAATATATAGACCTTCAAGTTCAAGAGTTTTTTTTTTTAAATCACATACAAAATTCAGAAAGCACATGTGATTAAAGAATTCAGTTTAGCAAGAGGGTGTATTAAAGTCAGTAAATGACAGAAAAAAAGAACAAAGAGCATGGAGTGAGAAAATGTACAATTCCTGGCAACTCTCTTTTCTAGGGATCATGGAAGCTGTTGTTACTTGCACATGCTTTTCCTTAAGAAAGCAAACATGTCTGAATGTGCTATTTGTGGTCTGGCCCAGCTGTTCCTGAAGGCTCAGTCTAATGTAGTAGTCAGGAGATTGAAGCTCACATGCAGTGTCTCAGATTCTCTGTCATATATCAGATTGCTAGACTCAGATTGGCTCACAGTTGACCTTCCCAGGTAAACAAACAGGAGAATCTTACACACAATGGCATTCCAAAGACTTGGAGGTCAGTATCTAATGTGTGAGGGTGCTTACTACATGAACTTTATTAATGTAGATTAGCTATGTAGAGCCCATTACCTGACTCTGTAGTAAAAGCAGATTTAGTATCACATTGATTCCATGGTATTTATTGAACTTTAATTTACAAACAAGTAAACCAAGGCAGACTGTGGCATAAGACTGTACTAGTCATTTCATGTATTTACCCATAGGTGAACTGATAACATTCAGAATCCTCAAAAGTTCTGTCTTTACTAGGAGTAAAGAAAACTTTTATCCACCAAGTTAAAAGAATTTCCAGTAAAACAACCAAGTTAAAAAAAAAAATCATGAAATTTTCAGGCAAATGGTGGGAACTAGAAAAGATCATCCTGAGTCAGGTATCCCAGAAGCAGAAAGACACAGATGGTATATACTTATTTATAAGTGGCTATTAGATATGTAATATAGGATAAACATACTAAAATCTATACACCTAAAGAAACTAACCAAGAAGAAGGACCCTGGGTAAGATGATCAATCCTCATTCAGAAAGGCAAACCAGATATACATCAGAGGAGGGAGAAAACAGGGAGCAGGACAAGATCCTACCACAGAGGGCCTCTAAAAGATTCTTCCCAGCAGGGTATTGAAGCAGATGCTGAGACTTATAGCCAAACTTGGGCAGAGTGCAATTAACCTTATGAAAGAAGGGAGAGAGAAAGAACTAGAGGGGAAATGAGCTCTACAAGGAGAGCAACAGAACCAAATATCTGGGCCCAGAGGTCTTTTCTGAGACTGATACTCCAACCAAGGACCATTGATGGAGATAACCTAGAACCCCTGCATAGATGTTGCCCATGACAGTTCAGTGTCCAAGTGTTTTCCCTAGTAATGGGAACAGGAACTGTCTCTGACATGAACTCAGTGGCCTGCTCTTTGATCACCTCCCCCTGAGGCAGGCAGCCTTACCAGATTTCAGATAAAGACAATGCAGCAAGTTCTGATGAGATGTGATAGGCTAGGTTTAGAGGGAAGGGAAAGAGGACCTCCCCTATCAGTGGACTGGGGAGAAACATGGGAAGAGAAGAGGGAGGAAGGGCAGAATTGGTAGGAGAGGAAAGAGGAGGCTACAGCTGGGATACAAAGTGATTAGATTGTAATAAATAAAAAATAAATTAAAAAAGAAACATCAATAAATAAATAATATAAATAAATCTGGAGAAATAATAAGGGAACAGAAAATTTTAGCACCAGACCATTAAGCCTTCCTTTGTTTCCATTATAATTTTTATGTATAAAGTCTATGATACAAATAAATGACAATGACTCATATTCAAATTAAAAAAAAAAATGAAGGCACAAAATTCTAGTACTTCTTATTTCTAGCTTCACCTCTCATGGTGCCAGCCTATTCAAACATTCACTTTCAATATAGGAAAGCCCTGTAGTGAGACAGTGTGCAGAGCGGAAACATTGACCCGTTAAAGGCTGTTTACATTCGCAGTCATTTTGCCAGGTTCTAAACACACATATGCTAATGCTCATAGTCACCTTCAATACTATGAGAATATGCAAAACTGATTTTTCACACAGAAGACCAGATAAATATAGAATTCCTCATACGGGTAAAGTGACACCTGGTTATAGATAAAATATTTCCATTAAATTAGTTCTATGACTTAACTCGTATTCTATATAACTTGACTGAAATAAATATTATTTTATCATATTTTATTTTTTAGGTACACTAATGTGAACGTTCTTCAGAAAGTATGTATTTTCTGCTGCATTATCACATTTCGCTTGTGACAGATGAGAGTTAGTAAGAATGGATGTAGCTCCATTTTTCTGCTTTAGTCCTTTACACACACCCATGTCCTACACCGCTCAGCCCAGACTCAACTCTGTATGCTCTAAATAAGATGCCTTCTTCTTCTTAAATGTATGTATCAGTTTGCTATCCCTATGTGATAGACATTTTGAGTGAAAGAAGGAAGGGAAAAAAGTAATAACAAAAAAAAGTAATAACAAGAGAAGTAAAAAGAAAGACTGAATAAGAACAGGTGGAGGGACAAATAAGAAAAAGGGAGAGGATTATGAGAAGAAAGAGGAAATGGAGCAGGGCAGGGGCATGTTGAAGAACCAACAGAGAATGAACTGGGACATACAGTCATGCTTGAATCTTGCTTAGAAACCAAATTAGCAATTATCTTTGGATAAATCACTGAATTATTTTTTTTTAAACCAAATAAAAAAGCACTTCTTCTATGCAGGTGTCAGGAACTCACTGCTCCAGAATAGTCATATGAAGAACTTGATAGCCAAACTCTCTGCTGGTGGAAATCATTGAGCTCTCTTCTCAGAAGGTGATGATTATCTTGAGCAAGGTTCTTTTCCTTGAGAATAATGACTGTGGTATATGAATGAATTATAACTTATCCATCTTATTTTATCTTTAGCTGTGATCCTTTCACTGCTTTCTCCCTCGTCACACACACATACACACCTGTTTTAATTTAAAAGGAGCATAGTCAATTGTATCACTTTTTTTGTCTTTTTGGAATATATTTTTTAATTTTGATATTGAAACAGAAGAGGTAAAAGTGGAAATGGTACATCCCTTTCAGTAGTGTTGACAAAGGACTCAGGGGCTGCCTCATGAATATGAATGTGATTGTTAACCCTGTTTTCAATTAGATGGGTCTAGAAGCACCTTGGAGGTCTCCTCTGGTGCATATCCATGGAGAATCACTTTAATGATGTTAAGCTGATAAGGGAAGACTATCCTGCTGTGAGCCTCATTCCTAGGTTGGGATTCTGAACTGTATAAAAATGAGAAAATGAGCTGAGAATTAGCATTAATATTCCTCTGCTGTTTGATTGTGAGTACAATGTGATCACATGCCTCAAGCTCCTGCTGCTATGATGCATTGTGAGAGACATTGTTCTTGAAATGGGAATAAAATAAACCCTTTCTCCCTCAAGTTGCTTTTGTCAGGGATTTTATCAAGACAGTAGAAAAGTAAACCAAGATGCTTACATATTTAAAAATTGTCCTGATCTGCTTTTCATTAATTAGACCAAGGATACCTGGTGATATCAAGACCTTTCTTTTTAGAAATAGAAGGATTACTAGTGATGTGAATAAAGAAAGTTACTAAAATATGTGACCTCATACAATAGCGGTACAAATAAAGAAACCCATTTTACATCAGAGGTTAAAAATCATAGCTGTGCTATTTCGGTAAAACCAACATCTAAAAATAAATGTTAGGTGTCCAGCAAGACTGATATTAGAGAAAGGGTCTTGTGTTAACGTCTCTTTGTCCCTAACAGGATGATGAATGTGAATTAGCACACATGCTAGTATCCTGCCTGAGAGAAGTACACAAAACTCTTAACCAGACTCAGAGATGAAAGATAGAGAGGAATGATATCAGTGCAGGCCACGGGAGTGTAGGCTTGTGTGTGCGAAGCCCTCAGATGACGTAGGAGTGCAGAGGAAATGATAAATATGCTTCAGGATAATGTAAATGCTTTATTTTATACCTTCCAAGTGATGCTTATTTTGTCAACTTGAACTAGGAGTTCACCAAAAAATATGGTTTATATTTTTATATTTTTATATAATCCAAAATATATGGATTATATTTTTATATTTATATATAAACCAAAAGATGGTTTATATCTGTGTTTATTTTGTGTGTATATATGTGTGCAGGCTAATGTGTATCATGATGCTTACGTGAAAGTCAAAGGACAACTTGTGATAGTGGTTATCTCCTTCTCCCATTCAAGTCCTTGGGTTCCAACTCAAGTCATCAGGCTTGGCAGCAAGCACAATCATCTGCGTAGTCATTCCCCGGCTCCTAGAACACTTCCTATTTACTGAATGGAATACAGTGGATTTACATACATAAACCGCTTCCTTGGTTAGGTTAAAAAGCTGTGTTTTTGAGATACTTGAGATTTCCTTAAATCTTCTAATCATTCTAACAAGAGAATAATATTGCTGTTAGTATGTACAAGTGTAAAATGAAGTATCAGGTCTCATCAGGAGTGGCTGCATTGACTAGGATGAGAAGGAAGGAGAGAAAGACCTCTCCTATCAGTGAACTTGGGGAGGGCATGCTTGGAGAAAGGGGAGTGAGGTTGAGACTGGGAGGGGAGGAGAGAGAGAGTACAGGAGGGATACAAAGTGAATAAAGGGTAATTAATAAAAATTAAAATAAATTTAAAAAATGAAGTATCTTGCTTCATTATTTAGGTTTAAATTTATATTAATGAGTTTCGGTGAACATCCATTGTTACACATTTGTAAATCCTGTTGTCAACATTAACCCACAAAGCCACATTAAAAAAAAAAAAAAGATTGAAAGCATTCTGAGAATTTGACTTCAGAAGAATTCGTTTGTAAGTATTTACGCTTTAACTTTAAATTTTTAGTACTGATTATACTTTTTTAATAGACAATTAATGTCTAATATTTGCAAGTGAAAATAGGATCATTTTAATTGCATTTGAAATCCTTTGAGAACACAGTTTTTTAATATAATTTTTTATTTATTACAATTTAGTCACTTTGTATATACCAGCTGTAGCCCCACCCTCGTTCCCTCCCAATCCTGCCCTCCCTCCCTCCCTCATCTCCTCCTATGCCCCTTTCCCAGTCCACTGGTAGTGGAGGACCTCCTCCCCTTTCATCTGACCCAAGCCTATCAGGTCTCATCAAGAAAGAGAACATACCGTTTTCAAAATATGAACAAAACAAAGAACCCAGCAAAAACAAACTATTTAAAATTCACACACACACACACACACACACACACACATGCACACACACAGAGAGAGAGAGAGAGAGAGAGAGAGAGAGAGAGTCTGAATAAATTTATACTGGGAACTAGAAAGCAGAAGATCATTGTTACATGGCAGAAAAATATTTATCATCATCTACTAGTGGCTATGTGGGATTTCTAATCTATATTGAATAATCATGGAGGCCCAATTAAGGAAAATTTTAAAGACAGAAGTGTCACCTATTTTCTTCTTAAAGTTTTAGGGCAAAATTTAAGAGGAGAGTGGGTAAACTATAAAGAAAGTACATTGAAAAAATGTTAAGTGTTAAGAGGCAAGACCATAGTTTGAATTTTCCCAGCCTTTTCAGAAGGCAGATGATGTTTAAATTACAGAAGAAAAAGAAAAAGGGCACTGCAGGAATGATGCAGTCCATGGGTAATGACAGGAGTGTTCCTATAAAAGGTTTTATTGACTCCTCACCCCGTCAAAGTGCTGTTCCATGAGAACCTTCCAGGGAGACAGAAACCCATCCAAAGAAATTAAATGTGTACTTTGAAGATCCTCTCAGTCAATGAATAATAGAATTTCTCTGGAAGTTAAGGACTTGGGCAACTTCCACAGAGGAGAGAGACTTTTAAGGAACAAATATTTGTATGCATTTTCTACCAAAATTTGGGAAACATGAAGTGATTTGGAAGACATCCAAAATTTTGTAAGAGTTAAGATGAGAGTACTGATAGATTTGAGAATCAGGCACCATCTCTAAGAAGTCTGGAAACTAATCATGTATTAACAAGTTCTTTTTAAAAAGGAAAAAAAAAAGAAACCAACCAAACAGAAAAAACAAACATGGTTAAGGGAGGTCAGGGTGAGAGGAAACACAGATCTGAGAGAGCCATTCAGGATATTCAACATTTTCAACTGGATTTCAGAACTTCTTTTGCCAGTGGCTGTTATTTTTCTCACTGTCCAAGTTCATGAGAAAACAGTTTTTAGCATCTGTCATGCATGTGTGGAGATAAGAACCTTGTCTAGCTTCACAGGGATTGACTTGAAGAGGCCTGGGTCTACTCCTTTTAAGAGCTTTGAAGCTGGTTTTCTGAATGGTTCATCATGACTTTGGTTCTCTGATATAGATGGATAACCTTAAACTTGGTTCATTTATAACTGAATGCTTTGTGAATCATAAGGTATTTTTTAAGCTTATGAACTCAATGTACAAACTCTATGTCCTGCTATGACCTTGTCAGGCTTGATGTGGGGATTTTTTTGAGAATTGGAGAGGAGCCTTATTCTAGGGTTTTATTTTCATTCAGTGATTTTCATTTGATGATCACTGAACTCTAGCTTTCACCTTATAGGTCTGCACGTTAAAAGGAACAGAATTTCAATATTCATATGAATGTTTTGTTAATTTTGTTCCAATATTGAAAAAAAAACTTCTTAAATTTCTTCATTTAACTTATAACATTATAGGAGCTATTACTTAATAAATTTTGCACTGGTTAAACTTAATGAGAAAATCCTGTGTTCTGCTACAAAACTGAGTTATTGCAATGGAGTTTTTTATCTTAATTGTTCACTGTAATAATCTCTATCATAACCCTCTCTATCCTCTCCTCCTTGACCCACTCCCTCACTTTCCCTTATTCCTCACTCAGATAAGGGAAGCCCACCTCAGTTCATTAAATAGAATCAGGACTGAGTTCTTCTTCCCCTGTGGCCCGAAAGACAGCCTGATCAGAAAGCAGGCCTCAGAGTCCATGTTAGAGCCAGTATTCACTCCCCTTACTAGGAGACCCAAATAAAACCTGAGCTTCTCATTTGCTATATCTGTGTGTGGGGTCTAGGTTCAATCTATGCATGGTCCTTGGTTAATGCTTCCGTCTCCGTCTCCACAAGCTCCACTGGGTCCCTGGTTAGTTGGTTCTGTTGGTCTTCTTGTAGAGCAGCTAGCTCCTCCAGGTTCCTCTATCCTTTCTCTCACTTTTCCACAATACTTTCTATCCCTTGCCTAATGTTTGGCTATGCGTGTCAGCATCTGTTTCAGTCTGCTGCTGAGTAGAGCCTCTCAGAGGACAGCTATGCTAAGCTTTCTTTCTGTTTTCTCTCTTCAGCCACTTCTGCTGTCTATTCTATTTTCCCTTCTGAGTTATATTTAAGAAACTTTTCTTGGGTCCTCCTTGTTACTTATGTTCTTTGGATCTGTGAATTATAGTACGTCTATCTTGTACTATCCTGCTAAAATACGTTTTTTATTTAACTTTTATTAATTACACTTTATTCATTTTGTATTCCCCATAAACCCCTCCCTCCTCCCCTCCTGGGCCCACTCTCCCCCCTCCTTTCTGCATGCATGCTCTTCCCCATGTCCACTGATTGGGGAGGTCCTCCTCTCCTTCTTTCTGATCTTAGTCTATCAGTTCTCATCAGAAGTGGCTGCATTGTCAGGGTTCTAGGTTATCTCCATGAATAGTCCTTGGTTGGAGTATGAGTCTCTGGGAAGTTCCGTGTTCAAATTTTCTTGTTCTGTTGCTCTCCTTGTAGAGTTCCTGTCCTCTCCAGCTCTTACTATTTCCCACTTCTTACATAAAATTCCATTCACTCTGCCCATCAGTTGGCCATCAGGCTCAGCATCTGCTTTGACAGTCTGCACGGCAGAGGCTTTCAGAGGCCCTCTGTGGCAGGTTTCAAGGTTGTTTCCTGTGTTCTTCTTCTGGCTTTCAGAGGCCCTCTGTAGCACGTTCCTAGGTTGTTTCCTATTTTCTTTTACTTCTGATGTCCATCCTCTTTGCCTTTCCGGATGGGGATTGAGCATTTTTAGTTCAGGTCCTCTCTTTTGCTTAGTATGTTTAGATGTACAGATTTTAGTGGGTTTATTCTATGTTGTATGTTTATATGAGTGAACTTTTTCCTTCTGGGACAACTCACTCAGGATGATCCTTTCCAGGTCCCACCATTTACCTGCAAATTTCATGATTTCCTTATTTTTCATTGCTGAGTAATACTCCATTGTATAGATGTACCACAGTTTCTGCATCCATTCTTCAGTTGAGGGGCATCTGGGCTGTTTCCAGCTTCCGGCTATTACAAATAAACCTGCTACAAACATGGTTGAGTAAAGGTCCTTTTTGTGTACTTGAGCCTCTTTTGGGTATATGCCTAGGAGTGGTATGGCTGGATCTTGAGGAAGTGCTATTCCTAGTTGTCTGAGAAAGCGCCAGATTGATTTCCAGAGTGGTTGTACCAGTTTACATTCCCACCAGCAGTGGAGAAGGGTTCCCCTTTCTCCACAACCTCTCCAGCATGTGTTGTCCCTTGAGTTTTTCATCTTGGCCATTCTGATGGGTGTAAGGTGAAATCTCAGGGTTGTTTTGATTTGCATTTCCCTAATGGCTAATGACGTTGAGCATTTCTTTAAGTGCTTCTCTGCCATTTGATATTCCTCTACAGAGAATTCTCTGTTTAGCTCTGTTCCCCATTTTTTAAGTGGATTACTTGGCTTTCTGTTTTTCAGCTTCTTTAGTTCTTTATATATACTGGATATGAGTCCTCTGTCAGATAAAGGGTTGGTGATGATTCTTTCCCAATCTGTAGGCAGTTGCTTTGTTTTGATGACTGTGTCCTTTGCTTTACAGAAGCTTTTCAATTTCATGAGGTCCCATTTATTGATTGTTACTCTTAGAGCTAAGAGCGTACATGCCACATTTGTCTTTTTGGATTTGGGTTACCTCATTCGGGATGATCGTTTTTAGTTTTATTTATTTGCCTGCAAATTTCAGGATTTCCTTGTTTTTAATAGCTGTGTAGTATGCTGTGGTGTAGATGTACCACAATTTCCTTACCCATTCTTTAGTTGAGGGACATCTAGGTTGTTTCCAGATTCTGGTTATTATGGATAAAGCTGTTATGAACATAGTTGAATATAGGTCCATCTTTCCTGTGTATGCCCAGGAGTGGTAAAGCTGGGCCCAATGAATTTTCAATTCTGGTTGTCTAAGGCCAGTCTCACATATATGAGACACTTTCATTCTCCTATAACCAGATTAAAGACCGTGGACTTTAAGGCAGGTATAACTCCTTTATTTGCTTATTGGTTTCAATGTTTCCTGTCTTGAGGGTTGGCAAGACAGCTCTGTAGATAAAGGAAACTACTGCCAAACCTGATCAATTGAATGTTATCCTTTGGACACAAACAGAAAAAGAGAAGCAACACCCTCAAGTTGTCCTCTGACTTCAGCATACATGTAAAGGTTGTAGCACACGTTAACAAACCCAACTATACAATAAAGAGAATGTAAGACATGCATGCACACACATGTACATACAAATATGCACATATAGAAAACTGAAAAACTTAATGTATACCCACAGCCTGGGCCTTAAGAGGAGCAAAGTGATGTCTGCCAAGAAACACTGAGTCACAAGGGCTCGCAATCAGCTTCCCTTACACATTTCAGTGTGGGGACTGCTTTAATGTCTGTGCTCTTCTGCCATCTGCTATATGAGTTGAGTTTCCCTTCTCTCCCTGTGTGACCAACCTTTGCAACATCTGTCTTCAGAGCACAGAGGGCACTCACTAGACAATCAAGCCTGTCAATGTCTAAAACTGTGGGAAATCAAATTTTGTCATTCTGAACTAAATGAAATTTATATAATTTCCTTACGGTATTAATTTAGCTAAACATAATTAACTTTTCAAAAACAGAGACATAGGTGTTACACTTAAGTCATGAAAGTTTTTTTTTTAATTTATTGATTCTTTGTGAATTTCACATCATGTACTCCAATCACCTCCCTGTCACTCCATATGCAAACTCTGCTCTTGCATCCTCCCTCACAAACAAAACAAACAAACAAAAAAACAAATAAAAACAACAGTGAGATCAAGGGCAATGTCTTTGTTCTTCTCTTTGCTAGCATATTGTTCTAGTTGCTGATTTATCCATTGGTCACTGGAATTAGGGGTTATATACCTACACTCACTTCCAATGCGATGTTATTCTGCTTCTCTTAATATTTGTTATATTTTTCCAGATACAGGAAAAGGGGACTCCCCTTATGGCAGAGAAAGGGGAAAAGGAAGGGGTAGAGAGAAACAAAGGACTGAGAGGAGAGGAGGGAATGGACACCCTTGGGATGTAACATAAATAAAAAAGGAATATAAAAATGAATTTTTAAAAAAGAAAATATATTTTTGGAAACTTCAGAAATCATCTATGAAAGTGATAATGAATAGTTGGGGAATACAAAATATCAACTGACAGTCTCTTATAGACAGGTGTGTCTTCAATTGGCAGGACTTGGTTACATTTAATTGAGTTTTGGTCAAGAGTATCCCATGAAAATGTGCAAACAACCCAGGCTGTTGCCAAGAAAAAAAGTTGCTCTTCTACAAACTGGCAGTGGGTTCCACTCCAGAGGACAACATACATACAATTCATTGAACATGAAGCAGTAGAACTCGTACGTACATGGAGCCTTACTCCCACATTCTAGATTTTTGGTGTGGGAAGGTACTTTGTGGACCATCAAAAAAGAAATGTGGATGGCAAACCAGCAAAAAAAAAAAAAAAACCTTTAACATACAATACATCCTGCCTATAAAATATGATTGGGCATTAGTGGCATACAACTTGCAGTAATAGCCAATCAATATCTGATTTGACCTAAGGTCACTCCAGAAAAAGGAACCCATACTGGACACTGCTTAGATAACTGAGAACTAGACACTAGATAGTCCAGAGGTCTAGGTAAAATCAAACACTACTGATTAAAAAAAAAAGAAACTAATAAAATGATTCTGAATGATATTCTGAAATACTCACAGATCAGTACTTTTTTTCTAGTTATCATCCAAAAGGCTTCCTCCAGCATCAGATGGGAACAGGAGCAGAGATGCACAGCCAGACATAATGCAAAAAGAAAGTGTCTAATTTGCAAGTTTTCATCAAATCCCTACTTTCTGAGCTGAGTAAATCCCATAGAAGAGAAGGCTGGTGTTAAGATTGTTAGAGACAGAGACTAAGGACACCTAGAGAACAGGGCCCTCTCAATCAAATATTCAGGGCACATATGAGCTCATGGAGACAAAGAAGGCAATCACAGGACCTACGTGGTTCTGCAACAAGTCCTCTGAGCATATATTATGGCTATTAGAATAGTATTTTTAAAGGACTCCAGACTGTGAGAACAAGCTGGTCTCTGACTCTTGTACCTGCTCTTGGAACTCTTTTCCTCCTGTTTGGTTGCCATGTCCAAGTTCAATATGATATCATTCACTCCATCTTATTATATTTTCTTGTGTCTTATTTGGTTGTTCTATCTTTGAAAACTGTTCTTCCCCAATGAAAGAATTGAGTGGATCCAGAAGAGACAGACATAGATATAAACTGAAAAAGTAGAGGGAAGGGAAAAAATACTCAGAATATATTGTATGAGCAAAGAATCTATCTTTAAAATAGATCATCCTGAGTGAAATATCCCAGAAGGAGAAAGACAAACACGGTATATACTCACTTATATAGACCTATAAGATATGATAAACATAATGAAATCTATACACCTAAAAAAGATAATCAAGAGAGCGGACATGGGGTAAGATTATCAATCCTCATTTAGAAAGACAGATGGGATGCACATTGAATATATGACAGGAGTCTACTGAGCGCATTTGAAAGACTCTAACTAGCAGTGTCTTCAAAGGAAAGACTCATGACCAAATCTTTGGCAGAGTACAGGGAATCATAAGAAAGAAGGGGAGTTAGTCTGATGAGGAAAGGATAGGAGCTCCACAAGGACCAAAGATATCTGGGCACAGGGTCTTTTCTGAGACATACATGCAACCAAGGACCATGTATGAATGTAACCTAGAACCTCTGCTCAGATGTAGCCTGTGGTAGCTCAGTAACCAATTGGTTTCCCATAGTGAGGGGAACAAGGACTATTTCTAACAGGAACTCAATGACTCAATGACTATTTCTAACAGGCTCTTTGGCCTCCCCACCCCCCAAGGGAGGAGCAGTCCTGTTAGGCCATGGAGGAGGGCTTTGCAGCCAGTCCTGAAGATACCTGATAAAACAGGATCACATGAATGGGGAGGAGGTCCCCCCTAGTAGTGGACTTGGCAAGGGGCACGGTGGAGATGAGGACAGAGGGATGGACTGGGAGGGAATGAGGGATCGGGATATGGCTGGGATACAGAGTTAATAAAATGTAACTGATAAGAAAAAAATAAAATTAAAAAAAAGAAAATATATTTTCTCACATAATATATACTTTTTCAGTTTTCCCACTATCCACTCCTGCTTTCATACATCACCTCCCATCCACGTCAAGTTGAGGTTTGTACAGAATTATATGGATGAATGTATTTGCATTCTTCTACAAGCTGACATCCAGTTTGACAAGTGCCATCTGTTGCAGATGTTGCCTTTTTTCTAGTGTGTATTTTTGGCCTCTTTACCAAAATCATGTGTCCATAGGTGTGTGGATTTATTTCTGGGTCTTTGATTCAATCTATTGATCAACTGTTTTTAATTTTTTTATTTTTTATACTAATCACTGGTTATTTACTTTGTATCCCAGCTGTAGCCCCCTCCCTCATTCTCTACCAATCCAGCCCTCTCTCCCTCATCTTCTCCCAGCCCCTTTCCAGGTCCACTAATAGGGGAGGACCTCCTCCCCTTCCATCTGACCCTAGCTTATCAAGTCTCCTCAGGACTGGCTATAATGCCCTCTTCTGTGGCCTAGCAAGGCTGCTCCTGCCTTGGGGGGGGGGGGTGTCGAATAGCTCGCCACTGAGTTCATGTCAGAAATAGTTCCTGTTTCCCTTATTAGAGAGCCCATTTGGACACTGAGCTACCAGGGGCTATATCTGAGCAGGGGTTCTTGTGGAGCTCCTATCCTCACCACATACTAACTCCCTTCTTTCATATGATTCCCTGCACTCTGCCGAAGGTTTGATTATAAGTCTTAGTATCTGCTTTGATACACTGCTAGGTAGAATCTTTCAGAGGTCTTCTGCGGTAGGCTCCTGTCCTGTTACTTGTTTTCTCTTATGTCCAATGCATCTCCCATTTGTCTTTCTAAGTGAGGATTGATCATCTTACCCCGGATCTTCTTTCTTGTTTATCTTCTTTAGGTATATAGATAAATAAATCCACACACTTATGAATACTTGATTTTTGACAAAGAAGACAAAACCATTCAATGGAAAAAAGACAGTATCTTCAACAAATGGTGCTGGTCCAACTGGATGTCTACATGCAGAAAAATGAAAATAGATCTATATATACCACCCTGAACAAAACTGAAGTCCAAATGGATCAAAGACCTCAACATAAAACCAGATACTCTAAATCTGTTAGAAGAAAAAAGTAGGGAAGAGCCTTGTACTCTTTGGTACAGGAGACAACTTCCTGAAGAGATCACCAACAGCACAGGCTCTAAGAGCAACAATCAATAAATGGAACCTCATGAAACTGAAAAGCTTCTGTAAAGCAAAAGACACTATTATAAAAAAAAGCAACCAAAAAACAAAAACCAAAGAAAAAACCCGACAGCCTCCAGACTGTTTATCCTACATAATGAAATTTATTATTTTATCTTGCCAATCCATGAACATGAGAGATCTTTCTGTCTTCCAACATCTTTAATTTCTTTCTTTAGTGAATTAAAGTTTTTTTTATCATATGTGGCTTTAATGTGCAGTTAGTTATCCCAAAATATTTCCTATTAGTTGAGGTTACTGTGAAAGGTTTTTTTTTTTCTATGAATTAATTTTTCAATGTATCATTTGTATAAAGGAGGGTTACTGTTTTGTGAATTTATTTTTTATTCAGCTACTTTGTTAAGTATGTTTATCTACTGTAGTTATTTTCTGGTGAAATATTTAGGTTTACTTATATATACTATCATGTCATCTGCAAATAAAGGTACTTTGACGTCTTTAATTCCAATTTGAATCCCTTTTATCGCCTTCCTCTGTGTTATTGCTCTAGCTAAGACTTCAAATATTAGACTTAGTAGGTAAGAGGAGAGTGGACAACCTTTTATTTTTCCTGATGTTCCTGGAATTATTTTAAATTTCTCTCCATTTATTTTGGCTTCCTGTTTTCAATGGAGAAACTTCCTTTGATCTACACATTTATTTCTTGATAATATAGAAAGCATAAGAAGATGCTTCCATATGTTCCTTTGCTTGTCAAGCTTTCAAAACAATGAGTATGTTCAGCATTTAAAACTGTTTATAAATTTTGTAATTGTAGGCATGTCATAATTTTCTTATGTCACAATTGTTTTAGCATCTTTTTGTATTATTCCACCTGGGCCATAATGAGGAACAAATTGCTGTTCTCTAGATAGGTACCGAAACCTTACCTGTGCATAAATGCTTATGTATAAGTGTATAATGAAGAAGTCTTCATTTACTTCTCTTTGTATTCTCAAATGAATCTTGGGCTCTGGTTCACCTAACCTTCATCTTCATATTGATCTTCATCACCTTTCTATAAGGGAAGACTTCCTCCTATATATTTCCAGATTGCTAGGTCACTTGGCTCCACTGATACCTGTAAATGCATAAAATTAACAACATCTAATTCATCTTTTATTACTAATTTTAAGAGATTTTTATGATTTCCAGACAAGTCAAGTTCAAAGAAGAAAATCAATCTGCTTCGTCATTGGAATTATATACAGAAAATTATTTATAGGCTTTGAACTATTCTTATATATATAATAAATTATAGTACACATTTCATAAATAATGCAATTCATGCTTAATTAAGACCCACATAACTTGAGACTGTATCTTTTGCAAAACTAGGTATACTTGCATGTAGATTTTGCTGACTTTTGCTTGACAAGGAATAAGCGTTAACTCATAAAGAGTCAAGATCATGACTAGAGATATTGCTCAGTGCTGTGTCAGGAGCAAATACTGCAGAGAATGGCAAATTGATTTCTAGCACCATGTCAGACAGCTAGCTCACAATTACCTTCGACTTTTATTGCAGGTGATATGATACCCTTGTCTGGCTTCTGCATGTGCCTGCTCTCTCGTGTGCACATAATTTCACACACACACACTCACACACACACACATACACGCACACATAAACACACACACACTCACTTCATATAATTCTTATAATGTATTTAAAATACAAAAATTTAACAAGGAGCAATAGATTTAATTTCTTGTGTTTATGGCAATAACACTATTTAATATGAACTTTATAATTAGCATGATAGAGATACAGTGTAAATTTCCATATCTATAGAGAGGGGCAGGAAGAAGATGAGGTAGGGAGGGTGGAATTGGGAGGGAATGAAGGAGGGGCTACAGCTGGAATACAAAATAAATAAACTATAATTAATATAAAAAATAAACATTTAATTAAAAAAATGAAATCAGAAAAAAAAAAAGAAATATTTCCTAGAATCCCTTCACAGATGGAGTTCATGGTAGCTCAGGCTCCAGGTGTCTTTCCTAGTAAGGGGAACAGGGTTTGTCTCTGACATGAACTCAGTGGCTGGCTTTTGATCACCTCCCTTGAGTGGGGAGCAGCCTTACCAGATCACAGAGGAAGACAATGGAGCCAGCTCTGATGAGACCTGACAGAGTAGGGTCAGAGGAAAGGGAAGGAGGACCTCCCCTATTAGTACACTGGGGGAGGGACATGGGAAGAGATGAGGGAGGGAGGTTGGGACTGGGAGGGGACAAAGGAGGGGGCCACAACTGGGATACAAAGAGAATAAACTGTAATAAATAAATAAGTTATAAAGATATTAAAAAAGAAATATTTCTAAGTAGTGTAACAATGAAATCACACGTTTGACTCTCTTCTTAATTTGAAAACTCTTATTTGAACTTCTTGTTTGGAAATTATATTCATTGTTCTAGTTTTATTCATTTTATTTCATTTGTTGTTCAAACCTATGTTGTTTTTTTTCTCATTTTAACTTTGAACAGTTTTAAAATTTAATTTAATGAATCTTTAGAGGCACAAATTAATGGTACAGGATCATCTCAAGTGGTATGACATCACACTTGCCAATATAGTTCACATATTTTGCTTTTCTTTTTAAAATAGTCATGATAAAAACTGATACTCCAACCAAGGACCATTCACCGAGATAACTTAGAACCCCTGAACAGAGGTAGCCCTGTTCTCTGCCTCTCTGACAGAGGCAGTTTTCTGTCCAAGTGGGTTCCATATTAATGGAAACAGGGACTGTCTCTGACATGAACTGATTGGCCTGCTGTGGGATTACCTCCCCCTGAGGGGGGAGCAGCCTTATCAGGCCATAGAGGAAGACAATGCAGCCACTCCTGATGAGACTTGATAAACTAGGATCAGAAGGAAGGCGAGGAGGTCCTTCCCTATCAGTGGACTTGGGGAGGAACATGAATGCAGAAAGGGAAAGGGGGGTGGGATTGGGAGGGAAGAAGGGAGAGAGCTACAGGGGTGATAGAAAGTGAATAAACTGTAATTAATAAAAATAAAAAGAAAAAATATTTGTCAGAACTATCTTCCATTTACAGGAATGGGTCAATTCTGCTAAGGTATGTCCCTATTATCTTTATTTGAATATCATTCCATTTTTTCTGTAAATAAGGCCATTATTTTTTTTAATTTTTTACTTATTTTTTTATTATATTGTTTTATTTATGTTTTATGGCTCCGTATATACAATTATTATCAAGAATTCTTTAAAATTTCTATGTGCCTGAATATAAGATATGAGAGAAAGAGAGAGAGAGAGCCTTCTCCATGGAGAAAACTCTTCATAGGTTTTTTTTTTTTTCATCTATAGTGGATGGCTTTGAACATACATGTGTGTGATTAACACTAAATGGACTCAAAGGCTGCATTTATAATAACATATTATGATAATTAAAGAATACATCATGAATTTAAGAGGCATTCGCCTAGGGGAATGAGGAGAATTTGAGTTAGGGAGAGGAAATAGTAGGAATGATAGAAATATGGTAATCTTGTATGAAACTCTCAAATAATTAAAAATGTAAATTTTAAAAAATTAAGAAAATAACACAACATTTTCTTCTTCACTATTTAAGTAAAACAAAAATATTTTTCATTGTTGGTCTATGTTGTCTGTGATGGTCTCTTTACTTATAGAAAATAGAGAAAAAGTTGCCCTCTTAGCACAGTAAGCAGCACGTCAGTCTCATAATGTGAAGAAAATAGAGACAAAGAAATATTAAGCACATAAATTATATAAATAAAGGATCCTCAAGAAATAGACACTATGAGAAATTATTTTGAAGAATGTTTTCTGTCTCAGAACAGCAGCAGCAGAATACAGCATTCCGTGAAAGGCACAGCTATCACCCATCAGATGCGTAGAAAGAAGTTTAAAAACCAGCAGCCCACTTCAACAGAAAAGACCGTCAAAGAAGGCTCAAATTAACAGTCATAGGCAGTGATGAGCCCATCCTTTTAAACATAAAAAACACATATTAGTTATAAGGAGATTAAATGTAAAGAACATATGTTAAGTTTTGGATATGAAGCTAAGAGTCTAAAGCTGTATATCAGCAATTTCATGTTTTTTCCAAGACACCCATGGAGCACCTGTTGCTTCTAAATATGAATGTCTTACAGTTCAGCTCTCAAAAGGAGCGATTAGCCATTAAGCTGTTCTCTAGTCCCTGAAACATCGCCTGCTTCGAAAAGAAAATTACTAGAGCATTAGTTGATAGATCATTTTGGCTTTTGTAAATCCATTTATGATGTTATATTTTTACAGATTTTGTGGTATTGCACTAACGTTGAAAGTTCATTCTTAACACACAGGCCATATGGCTGATGTTTTCCATATGTGAAGTACGTTTCTAATGAACAACATTTTATCTATGGATTTTAAATCACATTTATTAGATGGCAATATTCATTAGGGATTGTGTGAGCATAGGTTCTCAGGGTTGCACATGATCAAAAAGTATTTTTTTTCTATTTTCTATTAGTAATGATCAAGAAAGTTTTGACTTAATCAAGTTGTATCTAGAAGAAAATCTTTGAAATTGTCTAAATACAGATTTTAAAGCCATGTAGATAATAGCTTTGTATCCATATGGCTGTTAAAACTTGTGCATATGCCCCATGAAATAAGACATTCTCAAAGCTGAATAAATCAACACATACTTGTATTATGAATTCAAGGAAGGATTGCTTGTCTGTCCAGGAAAGTATTCCCCTTTGACAGTGTAAATTACGTAGTATAACTGTATGAAAATATACCTTAATCCTTGCTGTGGTTTGAATGAGAATGGTCCTCATAGGCTCATATATGTGAGTGTTTGGTTACTAGTAGGTTAAATTGTTTTGGGAAGAATGAGACTTTATGACCTTGTTGGAGTACATGTGTACCTGGGTGTGTGGGCTTTGAGGTTTCAATAGCCTATGGCAGGTCCAGTCTGTCTCTCTGTCGCTCACTCTGTCTCTCTCTCTGTAACTCTCTCTCTCCCCAGCTTGACCATCTAACTTGTGGATAGATGTGACTACCAAGACACTGCTTCAGCACTATGCTTATTCCTGTTGTTATCCTTCCCATAAGATGACCATGTGAACACTCCCTAAAACAACAAACTCTGTATCTTTGATTTTAAAAATAAAATGATATTAAGCTATCAAAGTTGTTATTTCAAAGTGTTTTGATACCTTGTCTCACCTTTTTTATTTGCAGGTACCATATGCAAATATATTCATATTTTTAATTTTCTTGTCATGTTACCTTATAATGCATATATGAAAGCCTATGTACATTGGGTATGTCCACATTTAAACATATATTCTTATCATATCTGTTATACCCCAATATATAGATAAAGATGATCTCCCACAGTTATCAGTACTGTGTGGAATATTGTGGGATCCTTGTTCAGCAAGCAGCTTGGCTTTCTTTTTCTTTTTAGTTTTCAAGACAGAGTTTCTCTGTGTAGCCTTGGCTGTCCTGGACTCCCTTTGTAGATCAGGCTGACTTTGAACTCACAAAGATCCCTCTGCTTCTGCCTGACTTGAGTACTGGGATTACAGGCATGCACGACAGCTCCTTGTTGCAGCATGGCTTTCTTATTGCATAAATGTTTCTTGAATGAAATAAATTTTGCATTGGTTAATACATAAATAGTTTTAATTTGTGTCTGAAAGCTTTATGACAAATTACATTGGTTAATGAAAATGGTAGTAATAGTGTGAAGTGGACAACAGTTTGAAATTTTATTATTCCTTGAGGAAGATGACAAAAGTCTTTTCACATTAATCATTTTTAATATTTTATTATTTATTATTAATTACACTTTATTCATTTTGTATCCCCCCATAAGCCCCTCTCTCCTCCCCTCCTGATCCCACCCTACCTCCCCTTTCTGCATGCATGCCCCTCCCCAAGTCCACTGATAGGGGAGGTCTTCCTCTCCTTCTTTCTGATCTTAGACTATCAGTTCTCATCAGAAGTGGCTGCATTGTCATCTTCTGTGGCGTGGTAAGGCTGTTCCCCCCTCACGGGGAGGTGATCAAAGAGCAGGCCAATCAGATTATGTCAGAGGTAGTCCCTCTTCCCATTACTAGGTAACTCACTTGGACACTAAACTGCCATGGGCTACATCTGTGCAGGGTTTCACATTAATCTTAACATAAAGTGTACATAAACCGACTGATGTGTGGAGCTTTATCAGTTAAATGATTATGTCTACTTTATTTTCTGAAAATAGCTCCTATAAACACTGAGTGTTGATATTAGCTTCCTTTTTCGAGAGAGGTGACTTTGTAATCCAACAATTACTGTACAGTGCGGACTCATTCACTTTGCCCTAAAAGATATGAGAAAAAGGATGGTTTGGGCATGCTTAAAATTTGTATTTCCTTTCCTGGTAGTCATATGCTGCAGGGAAGGTTCTTCTTCCAGGAAAAGTAAGCAAACCTACCATTAATCTCATCCTGATAGTCTTCAAGTTCCGTTGAAACAGAATATGTAATAAATGAGTATGTACATTAGGCAGGACCTTTGTCTGTAGACTGGCCTTCTGATTTAGTTTTCTAAAGAGGGCAAATAAAACAGAAATAGTCAAGGTTACATGCCCTCTGCCCCCCCCCCCACATGTCAAATTGAAGCACTGTGGAAATGATAGGAAGATTGAAAGTTTAGGAGGCTCAAAGACAAGCATATAAAACAGAATACCATGGGCTTGTTTCTCCTGAGGTTAGACAGATGATGACTTCTGCTGGGAAAGTGGTATATTATTTTCACAGCAGAGTATCTGAGTCACAGGAATAGGAGACCTTTACCTTAGATTTAATTTTCTTCCAGTACACTGTACTAACGTAGGCACAAGGCCACCAGTGGATCATGCACCAGAGAAAAACGCAAATTGAATCTTAATTATATCCATTCAATTTCTCAGTGTATTTAGTAAATTAAAATTTAACTTCTATCACTTCAATGAATTAGGAAATGTTTAGTGTTGTTATTCTGCACTTGACAATAATTAATTGAATGTTTAAGTGAAGGCAGGATTATTGCTAAGCAATATAACCATTTTGGTATTATTGCACATAGGAAAAGCATCCTATAAATTTTCATTAATATTGCAAAAATATAGATAATAAGCAATAAAAATACTTCTGAAAGACAAAATTGGTGCAAGACCATGACATAACTATCTTTTCCTTTCTACAAATATCTCTTAAGACATGAAAATACCCTTCACTCTACAGGCAAAACTTTTAGTCTAGTAAATCAGTTAAAGTCAAGCTAATAGTCACATGTTTAGGGAATTGGTCTCAAACTCCTAGCATAAACATGAATTCATCGAAGTCTGCTACTTTTCACTAATATTGAATGTCTGTTCTTAAAGGTTTTGACATGGTTCTTCTTTTCCCTTTGACCAACACAAGCTTGCTTGGTACGAATGACCTATCTATGTATCAGTGTTTAGAAGTCAGCCTCTGACATCATCCGGTGAATTTATTATTCAGTTCAATTTTACCTGCAGATACAAATACAAACATTAATTTAAAAGCAACCTTAATCAGATTTACCTGCTTTCTGCCAGGCAGATAATGTTTCTGGAATGTTCCGGACACGCACAAATGAGACATAGCACAGGATTTATGTTTCATCTGTTACTACTCTATAACAGAGAAAGCACAAAACTTTATCTACAATATCCAGTGTCATATATTGAGATTTTGTTCCTATTGGTGAAACCCAAAGGATTTATTTGAAAATACATCACCTTAAAATTCGCTCTTCGTGTCTGTGTGGGAAATCCCTCACATACTTGTCATTTTTTAGAACTTACTGCTTTTCACTCTCTTCTTATAATTGTGCTTAATATGTTTTCCAGTAAAAAAGAAAATGAGGCTTAGTCTTAACTAATGTACCCAAACACCAAGCAGGTATTAAGTGGAATAAGATGAGTTTTGAGGAATGCCTACCGATGGTTAAAGCATCAAGATTTCACCTTTTATTGTACTGATTGAATTATGTTTGGAAAATTTGATATAATATATATTAATATTTGTATAATTATATTTAACAAATAATAATAATGATATTGAAATATCCAAAAAGTCTTTTAGAATACACACATTAATTGTTGTACATATTTTATTGTTTCTGCTTCATATTTATAAATTGTGAAATATGTTATTAAATATAAAATCCTTCTATGAGCTTATCAGAAATATCTATTTTTTACACCCACACATACATGCTTGCAAAACTAATAGTTCCAAATTGAAACCTTTATAATCATTGGTTTAATAGATATAGTATTGACAACTTTAAAACAATCTTATTTTGAATTTCAGAAATGAAATACGAAATAAAAGAAACCCAGGATCAAAAATGAGTATACATGCTAATTCTCTTTTCCTGAAACATGAGAGTAGGCAAAAGTCAAGATGATGGAGGCAACATAAAACAGGCTGCTTTGGTGGTCAAGTAAGTCCTCCCTCTCACAAAAACACAGACCAGATCCTTTCCTACTCCTCTCTCCTCCCTCCTATCAGACATTGGTATAAAAAGGCTCTTGAGTAGACCAGGCTATCCTCATATCGACTTTGTAGTCAAGGATGTCCAGGAACTTCTGATCCTCCTGTTTCCACCCCCTGAGACTGGGTTAAGCTGTGTGCCACCACACCCAGTCATATACTACACTAGGCATTTAACCCAGAGCTACATTTTTATTAAGCAAATACTCTAACAACTGAAGAATATCACCAGCCCATGTGTCACTTGGTTTTCAACTAATCAAAAGGTGTTATGAGGATGACTTCTTTATAACTTAGTCTACAATGCTAATATTACTCTGAGAGGAGCATCCTTGCTAGGCCACAGAGGAGGACAATGCAGCCAGTCCTGAAGATACCTGATAAGCTAGAGTCAGATGGAAGGGGAGGAGGACCTCCCCTAGCAGTGGACTTGGAAAGGGATAGGGAGGAGATGAGGGAGGGAGGATGGGATTGGGAGGGAATAAGGGAGGGGGCTACAGCTGGGATACAAAGTAAATAACCTATGATTAATATTAGAAAAATGAAAATAAAAAAACCAGACAACACAACCTGAAAGAAAGCAACAAGCCAATTTCCTTGATTAACAAGTGTAAAAATACTCTCAGCAAAACACTGACATGACTGAATCACAGACAGATAGGAATAACCTCCTCTCCTTGTAGTACTGCAGTAAGAGTTAAATATCATATGGATATAGGTAAATGACATTAATTCTTGGTTAATATTCATGAGACATTTTTATTTTAAATGCTCTGTTAATGTTGAAGTTGCCTTTCAAAAAGCTGTTAAGAACAAATGCATTTTGATTTCCTAACTGACAATTATTGAATCATCCTCTAGTGTCTTTGTCATGCTGTGTGAACCATCATCCACCAATCAACCAGATCAATTTCTTTCCTGTCACCACTGATCACTTTGACTATTGGTGACCTAGAGGAAGCTTCCCTGCTACAGAGCTTTTTACTGAACAAGCAAAATAGAGAACATCAAAGCAGCAGAGCAGGAACAGTAAGGAGCACCAGCCACATGTGAGCATAGTGTATAGCACTGACAGGGCACCTAGAGGCAGCAGATATAGAAATGTGAGAGAACAGATATAAAGAAAATAACTCAGGGACAGGAAACTTGAAAAGTCCCAGTGAACTGCCAAGGCTTAAGAGCCATGAGGCTCAGGATTTTAGGGCCCCAAGAGCTATTACTTTCATCAGAGAGGACAGCCATTCTCAATATCTAAGACATGTCTGGGATCTGTGATACACAAGGATGGAGTATCTTGCTTACTGCTGCCTTTTATGGCTTCTACCCTCTGAGGTTGAACCCTAAAGATTATAACTGTCAAGTTGAAGCCTTAGACCTAAATTCCAGACTGATAAGAATCAAGTATGATTGTCCAGAGACACAAGTCTCTGGTTTCTAAAGCCTGGAAAAGTTTGTTTTCACACTAACAGCCAAGCGTTAGTACTCATGGCTGAATTTTCAACCACTAGAACACCGTGTCCTTGCTTTTGTTGTGGTTTATGTAAGGCAGGACAAAGGGGTCATTAAACCTTGATTGGTAAGAAATATGTGGTTATCTGTCATCACTGTGAGAAAAATATCTCACACAAACAAGTTAACAGAGAAAAAAAATAGCTTATCTCAAAAATCAGTGGGCATAGTGTCTTGGTGGTATAGTCATGTGTCCTGGGCTATTCTACTCAGAATATGCCCAGAGGGGCACGGCATTATTCTTTTTGATTATTATAAATTCAGTTGTATTGACAGGAAAATCAGTCACAAAGTCCATCCTTTGCCAATTGCAGACCAAAATATATGATTTCACATGTAAACATTCTCTACTGGCTTGTCAAATGCTTATATTCATTAATAATGCAGAATGCATTTAGTCAAGACACAAGTGTTCTAAATAATCTAAACACTTCAAAAGTTTTAAGTTAAAGGTTATTTCTGACATTCAAGGTAAACCATTGGGCAGAAAAGTATAAACTGCATACTTCTAAGACACAACCACAGGGATTAAACATTCCTATTCCTAAAAGCCAAGAGCTGTTGGATGTCAAGAAATGCTTAGATCAGAACAAAAGAGAGGCTACCAACACAGAAATTAACATCCAGTCCCATGCCATCTTTCAAGAGGATGTTGTGGAATGAGTAGGTTCCTGGAGATTCAGAAAGTCCCGTAACACACAGACCTACCTTTGTCAACCTACACTGACTCACGCTATGGTTGGCTCTACTAATCCTTTGCTGCTTTTCTGTGGCAGAAGTCTTATGTTCCTGTGTCTTCAACAGTCTTTGATTGTCACTTTTATAACATTGACCTATTAAGGACTTCTTGTAGGGAGTCTGGCCACCAATACCTGCCTTCAATTCTTTGTGGAAGCATGTTTGAGCCTATAACTCTTAAATTTTGCATGGTTATTATTCTGCCCTAAAAGGATAATACTAAGGTCTTCCACCAGCTCAAAAGGTACTCAGTCTCTCTGAAAGCACCCTTTTGGAGCCTTTGCATGTCTAAGCAGATAAACCCATGCAAAACTTCTGTGGATAATGTTTTACTAGTGAGTGCCCAGTGTCTCTCTTCTCAATGGCAATCCTTTCAAAGGGGTTTGTCATATATCCCAGAGCTCATCCTGGGTGAGGAATGTCCCATTGCAGGGCTGTCTTTAGGGTGTATTTTCTACTGTTCTGGTGTAAAAGGCTCTATAAATTCCCTTCTGAGTGTGAGATGACAACCACCTGAATATAAGGGTGGAATCCTCACTTGCCTTTACCTTGCATATGAAAATTTCACAACCTAGGGCTCATCTTCAGCTTCCCCATCTTGCAGCAATGGAAACTTGCATAAGTTAGGCCATCTGTGGTATTTTGCTATGGATACGCAAATCAGACTAAATCTTGATGACCTGCTTTTGAGTCAGTTTCACCTTGAAAATGACACCAGCATACTGAACAATTTTCTATTGTCACAACTCACACAGGTGTATTTTGAATACCGAGAAGGTGACAAAAAGAGTCTGTCCAATGTTTCCATCAGGGATACATTATAATTCAAAAAAAAAATAATTACATGTTTGAGCAGTAACAACATAAAAAATGATAAAAAAAGGAACAGGTGAAATAGATATTCTCATACATTTGGCTTCAATCTATCTTCCAAAACATTGTTTGAGTGTATAAAATATCAGGGAGAGATTTTTTTATTTCTTCTTCAGTTATGACAAAATCCCCAAAGCTAGGTGTTTTATTAAGAAAGGTTTATTTGGGGAGTGGCATGCATGCAGAAAGGGGGGGAGGGTGGGACCGGGAGGGGAGGAGGGAGAGACTTATGGGGGGATACAAAATGAATAAAGTGTAATTAAAAAATAAAAATATAAAGGAAAAGAGCAAAAAAAAAAAAGAAAAGAAAAAAGAAAGGTTTATTCAGGTCAAATATCTAGAGGTAAGAAAATTCAAGCCAAATTAATCTAGAAAGGTCTTCCTGGTGTATTAGTAAGGAATGATGGAAAAGAAAACTGCAAGATGGGCATGGGGGAGTGTTGAAGAAGGCAAATCCTTGGGTGGCTTTGTATAGTAATGTCTCAGTGGGTCAGTAATCCAGTCTCAAACAGCTTTGAAATGCCAGGCATTGATATCTAGTGTTACCACAAGAACCTCCTACTGTGTGCTGCCCATTAAAATATCCTACTACTTATGATGTTGGCAACAGTTGACTTTAACACACAGACTCCTTGGAATGAGAATGATACATAAATGACAGCATTTTTTATACCTCTGTTTTTTTTTTTTTGGGGGGGGGGTGAGGCTATATCTTCCGAAAGCGGGGTGCACTTCCACATGGATTAGACTTCATTTTGAAAAGAATTTCCATTCCAGGTTCATTAGTCATTCTTAGATTTAATGGAGATTATAGTGAAATATTGATTTACAAACTTCGTTTGTACTGAAGCTACCTAAGTAAAGGTTTGCTATTTAATACTTTTTATCTAATTGTTTTTAAGGGGAATGTGCTGGGTGCCACAGTGCATGTGTAGAGGACAAAGAATGAGTTCCAAGGGTTGATTCTTCCCTTCTGCTTTGGGTTCCTGAGACTGCACTCTGGTTGTCAGGTTTGAAAGGCACTTTCACCTGTTGCTTCAGCTCTCCAGCCCACTGCACACAAAGGTTTTCTCTCCTCCAAGTTTACAGTCATCAACCAGTTTATCACTTAATCGTTTAAATTTAGTAAAAGTTAAGCATTTCATTCATGAAATAACTTCATAAAAGTTATCAGTGGCTACATCTTCGTATGGTGGTTTTAATTAGAGTTGACTTTATCTCAGGCTACTGAAGCAGAAGAGAACAGGACCGAAGAACTAGAGTATATAAATAAACCTGGTGGCTGACATGCGCTTGCTAGGGGTCAAGTGTTCATAGCGGTATTATGAATCCAAGGAGAAAAGAAAAAGAGAGAGCAATCTGATTAGTAAGAAACTTGATAAAATAACAAGCCTGAATTCTTCAGAATATAAAGGTCATGGAAAACAAAGTGAGCTTACAAAGAATGTGTGCCAGATCGAGGGATGCTGAAAGGGCATGGCATCTTGTTGCAATATGGGAGTCTAAAACTCAGTGCAGACTGTGAGCATGAAATTGATGTGGGCATCATAGTGTAAACTGATAGAACCACATCATGTACCATGGATTAGATAACGGGATAGTATAAATACAAATACCAGATCTTTATAAATATATTGTGCATAGATTAAGTCTTTAAAAGTGTAATACTGGATCTGTAATAAAAGGCCATATCTATAATGGATTTTTAATTTGGATAAGGAAATGAATGTAGAGACAATGAAAGAAATGTATAAATATACAGAATATAAGGTGAGTAACAAAATAAAAACAAAATATCGCTTTAACAACTGAGATGGTTATGAACCGTTTGGGATGTACCTGTACTATTTTTGAACCAATCTTCCCACAGCAATTAAAGTGGAAAAGACGTTAAAACCAACTGTCATCCATCCTCACTTTCAATCACTCAAGATATTTTTATCCGGCTCAACCTTTGTGTTAGTTAGGTCTGTTCATCAATGGTAATACCATAACACACAAAACAGATTTCATTTTCTTGTACATTTTAGTTAATTTTGATGAGTTTTTAACAAATGTTAATTTCAATACTTTCCATTAATAAAGACAATCAACGAATTACTACAGTCTCAGTTTTTTATACAGTATTGATGTGAAATTAATGTGAAATCCATGTGAGATTATGTGTTCACATTATGAATATAAGTTTTTTCATTCTTCTTCTCAAATGTTTACATTGTATTTCCACATCTATCAAACACGTTACAGACTCCCCATTGGGACAACAGAAAATTAGACAAACACCATGGGCCTTTCCACCACCCAATTGTTCATATATTGTTCAAAATGACAGCATGAGTCTATTGAAATGCATATTCTATAACACGTACATATAAACATATGTATATTATAATGAAATGTTATGGGATAATTTGAAATGAAATTTTTATATATTCATTATATATAGATATTTATATATTATATGTATGTAGCTGTGTATGTATTGTTTATGTTTGATCACCTGAAGAAAACAAAAAAGTCCTCTTCCTTTTGTGAATTACTTTGTAATGTTAGCTAAAAGTGATTATGAGCCCCCATTGTAAGTGCTGGGAACTGAACTTGGATCATCTTCAAGAACAGTACGTGTCATTTACCTCCAAGCCTTTCTCCATACACAAACAAATGAAATTCTGGGTTTCCTTACTCAGCATGATCTTTTCTAGTTCCATGCATTTGCCTACAAATGTTGTCATTTCCTTGTTTTAATAGCCGAGTAGTATTTCATTGTGTAAATATACCACAATTTCTATATCCATTCCTCCACTGAGGGACATCTAGGTTGTTTTCAGATTTCGGCTATTATGAATAAAGCTGCTATGAGCATGGTTGAGCAAATGTCCTTGTTGTATACTTGTGCATATTTTGGATATATGCCTAGGAGTGGTATAGATGGATCTTGAGGCAACACTGTTCCTAATTGCCTGAGAAAGAACCAGATTGATTTCCAAAGTGGTTGTACATCTTTGCATTCCCACTACCAATCCTACACCCTCTCCAGCATGTGTTTTCACTTGAATTTTTGATTTTTGCCATTCTTATTAGTGTAAGATGAGATCTCAGAGTTGTTTTGATTTGCATTTCCCTGATGTGTAAGGATGTTGAGCATTTCCTTATGTGTTTCTCCACCATTCAATATTCCTCTCTTAACAACCATGATATATAACACTTAGAAATGGATATTGGCCATATATATATGATAACTACACTAAAATATACAAACCTAAAGAAGCTAAACAACAAGGAAGACCCTAGGAAATGTGCTTAAATCTCATTCAGGATGGCAAACAGGATAGACACCAGAAGTGCAAAGAGGATAGACACCAGAAACAGTGAAAAAGTAGGAGTGGAGCCCATCGAAGAGATCCTCTGAAAGGCTCCACCAAATAGGGGATCAAACAGATGCTGAGACTCACAGACAAACTTTGGGCAGAGCACAGGGAATCTTATGGAAGAAGAGGGATAGAAAGACCCATAGAAGACAGGAGCTCCCAAAGAAATGAACAAAGCCAAAAAATTCTGGGCTCAGGGGGGCCTGCAGAAACTGATGCACAAACTAAGGATCATGCATGGAGAGGATCTTCCCACACTGCTCAGATAGCAGATAGGCAGCTCAGTCTCTATGTCAGTGTATGAGGAAAGGGAGCAGTGGTTGTCTCTGACATTAACTGGGCTGCCTTCTCTTTGATCACTTCCTGCTGGTGATGCAGACTTGCCAGGCCACAAAGGAAGAGGATCCAGGCAGTCCTGATGAGTCTTGATAAAATAGGGTCATATGGAAGGGGAGGAGGACTCCCCTTTTAATGGACTAGTGGAAGGGCATGGGGAGAAGAGGGGGGGAGGGTAAGACTAGGGAGAGTTAAGGAAGAAGGCTTCAATCAGGATATAAAATTATAAAAAAAAAGGTTTAAGTATGAAATTCTGAAATATACTGCTACCTGTGTGAAACATGAAAACTAAAGTCCAAATGAAATAGATACAAAAGGACAGATGCTGCTTGTTGCACATAGTAATTATCAAGAAAGTATAAAATTAGAGACACAGAGAATAGAGTAGAGGCTACAAGTGATTTGCAGAAGAGAAAACTTGCAGTTAGTATTCAATGAGTACAAAGATTCTGTTTGAAATGATAAAAAGGTCTCATATTACTAAGCATTGTTAATACAGCTAATGCACTGAATTAAGCGTTTAAAATGGTTAAAATGGAAAATTGTATGCTATGTTGATTTCACTACAATGAAAACAATTCACATTCACAAATGCATGTTATCTGGGACATATTAAGCAATTGTTTTTAGCTCCACCATTCTGGCCTATTAAGTAGAAATGACAGCTCTTATCTTGTAGTGTTTTAAGGAGGTAATAAATTAATTGCATAATCTATCTGGTCTGTCACACATGGTTGTATAGAACACGGCAACTTTCTATTGTAATATATGCAGCAGTAAGATGCACTCAGGAAAATGCTCTTCAGGCCTGTCAAGTTCCTTGGATAGTATTTTCAGAGTTTATTGTGAAATGATGACACTGCCTTTCCTAAATGTGGTTATTTAAAAGGAAAAATGTGTTTAAGAAATGGTAAAACAAATGCAAGGACCCACAGCCAAACATTAGACAGATTTCAGAACACTATGGAAGAGTTTGGGGAATGATTGAGGGAGCTGGAGAGGTCCGATTCCACAAAGGGACCAAAAATCAACTAATGTGGGCACATGGGGGCTCACAGAGGCTAAACTACTAATCAAAGAGGTTGCATGGACTGGTCTTAGGCTCTCTGAACATATGTTGCAAATGCAAGTTTGGTCTTCATGTGGATTACCCAACACCTATAGCGGAAGCCCTGTCTGACTCTGATACCCCACTTTGAATCCTGTTCACCTAACTAGGCTGCCTTGTCTGGCATCAGCGGGAGAGGATATGCCTAGTTCTGCAGCAACTTAATGTGCCAGGATGGGTTGGTATGAATGAGGGACCTCCCCTTGCTCTGAGGTGATGGAGAGGGCAGAATGGGGAAAAGGGTATAGAAGTGAGAACTGTGCCTGGAAGGAGGCTGCAATGAGGATGTAAAATGAATAAATAAATTAATTAAAAATCTAAAGGAATGCTGCATGGTATAATTCTTTATTAGACTATGACAGTAATATTGTCTTACTGAGATGCAAAAATTTTTTGGAAGAAATATATTTTGTAGCTGGCCAAAAATGCAGCATACTTTTGACTGTCTCCCAATTGAAGCTTATTTAGGTTTCTTTTTCTTGAATGTTCATACAACTGTAACTTCACAAGAATTTTCTTTGTGTTTGGAACTGAAATTTTCATTGTCATCTCAGGGTCAGAGGAACCAGAAGGAATCCATAATATTTCACTAAATCCATCTTCAATGTCACATGACTATCCCTTCCCGGTTTTCTTCTGGAGAAGTAAAAATATGGCAGGTTAATGTATCCACTTGCTATTGCCATCTAAAAACAGGGAGGCTGTTGCATACAGAGTATGGGTCCATTGGTGGAAATAATCATACAGCATAAGTGGAACATGAAAAATAAATTAAATGCCTACAAATTCACTGTACTAGAGGAAATAAAACAGCCAGATCCACCTGTTGGGCTGAGGAAAATTCTTAATATATTGTTGAATATCTGGACGATGAATTCCTCCTATAACCTTAAATGAACCATCAATACAATGAGTATCTGCCAGTCATCACATCCCAACCTATATCTCTAGTGGAAGCCTTCTACCACACCAGAGGCCAGGCAATGCCAGCTCCCCAAAAAACATTTAAGCCCCTTCCCTCTCTGTACCCCACCTCCTATTCCTCACTGAGCATAACCCCAACTGTATCTCCACAACATACTCAGCCCTCACCATTGGCAGGAGTTTCCTACCTCATCAGAGGCCAGGTAAACATCTTGAACTCGAACTAAGCCTGCCACTTGAACCCAACTACCTCTGCCCAGCATAACCCCAATTGTCTCATCTCTTCTTGTTATCAAATCCTAGACCATACCTTTGGAGGATGCCTCTTACCACACTACAGGCCAAGCCAGCATACTGAAGCCCAGAGACCAGGCCAGCATCTGAAAAACAGGCAAAAGTCACCTACCCCACCAGAAGCCAGGCAAAGATTCTGAAGTCCAGAGGACCTTGGTCAGATCAGAGGCCAAGCACATTGCCAGAATTACAGGCCCAACTTGGGTAGTAAACCCTTGCTGGATCAGAGGTCATTTCACCATCAAATAGTCATCCGTCAACTCAAGTGAAGACCCTCTATTCAAACACGGGACACTCAAGCCAAAAGACAAGAAAGGAAACAGAAGAAAACACCAACAATAAATCCCCCATAACATAAAGACAAATCCAGAATTCAGATCGACACCAAGGCCTATGAAGACTTTAAATCAGGATGCCTAAATGTCAGTGTAAGAACACAATCAACAAGAGACAGAGAAATATGTCACCACCAGAGACTGATCATTCCAAAACAAGTGAAGCTCAAGAAAACAACTTAAAAAAAACTAACTTTATCAAGATGATAGTAGTCCATAAAGAAAAAACAACTAAATCCCTTAAGGAAATAAAGGAAAAGACAATCAAAAGTTGGAGGCAATCAATAAATCCCTTAAACAATGTCAATAAAGCCAAGAAAAAAAAATCAGTTAAAGAAAACTGATAAAACTATTCAATACATGAAAATGGAAATAGAAGCAATAAAGAAAACATGAGCTGAGATAATTTTGGAGCTAAAAAATCTATGTAAGGAACAGGAACTATAGATGCAAGCATCACCAACAGAATACAAGAGATAGAAGAGAGAATCTTGGACATAGAAAATACAATAGAAGAAATAGATACATTGGTCAACAAAAATGTTAAGTGTAAAATCTTTCTGACACAAAATATGCAAGAAAAATGTGACACTATAAAAAGGTCAACCTTAGAATAATAGGAATAGAAAATTCTCAGCATGAAGGCTTAGGAAATATTTTTAACAAAATCATAGAAAAACTTTCTCTAATTTATAGAAGGACATGTCTATAAAAGTACAAGAAGCTTACAGAACACCACATATTTGGACCAGAAAAGAAATTCTCCTCACCACATAATAATCAAAACACAAAACAAAAAGAAAAACTTAAGAATATTCAAAGATACAAAGGTATTTGACATTGGTTCTTTGTGAAAATCAACAAGACACCCATCCAAACTAACATAGAGGAATAAAAAGAATATCCACTTTAACAAAATCAGAACTGAAAATGGGGTCAGAGTAACAAACACCATTCACTAGGTCTTATTTCAAAAACCTGTAAATCACAAAATTGGAAAATATAAAAGAAATGGACAATTTTTTTTGATAGATACAAGTTACCAAAATTGAATCAAGATCTGATAAACAATTTAAATGCATCTAAAATCCTTATGGAAAAGAAACAGTCATTAAATTTTCCAAACCAAAAACAGCCCAGGGACAGATGGTTTTAGCACAGAATTCTACAAGACTTTCAAATAAGAGCCAATACCAATACTCCTCACCTCCTCCAAATCCCTTCTTCCCTTCTTCTTCTCTTCCTCTTATACCACTCCCTTGGTCCACCGATAGGGGAGGTCCCTCCTCTCCTTCTATTTGACCTTAGTCTATCAGGTCTCATCAGGACTGGCTGCATTGTCTCCCTGTGTGGCCTGGCAAGGTTGCACCTCCCCAGGGGGAGGTGATCAGAGAGCCAGCCACTGAGTTCATGCCAGAGACAGCTCCACACATACTACTCTTAGTGAAGACTTGTGTACTAAATGTATGATGGTTACGAGGCTATGAGACATGATGGCCCACTATCATCTACCACAATTTTAAATGCCAAATCAACTCCATTGTGATCAAAATATTATTATCATCGTTTTTCTGTTGCTAATGCTGAAGATCATATTAAATCTCATAGAAAGTTGGAGAGGGGAGTGTTTAAGTTTGTGTTTAAATCAATAGTAATGAGATAAATAAAAACAAATATTTAAAACTGTTTTGAAAATTTGAAGGAGTTTAACAATATTCCTGTGGGGTTAATTAATTCTTTTTTTAATAAAGAAGAACGGTAGTATGATATGGAAAGGATAGGAGCTCTACAAGGACCAAATATATCCGGGCACAGGGTCTTTTCTGAGACTGACACTCAACCAAGGACCATCTATGGATATAACCTAGAACTTCTGCTTGGATGTGGCCCGTGTTAGCTCAGTAACCAAGTAGTTTTCCAAAGTAAGGGGAACACGGACTATTTCTAATAGGATCTCAAGGGCAGGCTGTTTGACCCCCTCCCCAGGGGAGGAGCAGTCTGTTAGGCCACAGAGGAGGACTTTGCAGCCAGCCCTGAAGATACCTGATAAAACAGGGTCAAATGAAAGGGGAGGAGGTCCTCCCCTATCAGTGGACTTGGAAAGGGGCAGGGAGGAGACCAGGGAGGGAGTGTGGGGTTGGGGAGGGAATGAGGGAGCAGGATACAGCTGGGACACAGAGTTAACAAAATGTAACTAAAAAGAAAAATAAAATTAAAAAAAAATAAAGCAATTATAAATTTTATAAAAAAAAATAAAAAAAATAAAGAAGAACGGAAAGGGTCCTTCCTCTCAACTATGTAATTCAACCAAGCATTAAAATAATAATAATAATAATAATAATAATAATAATAATAATAATAATAATTGGGAAAACACAATGTGACAATTTTATATTGTCACAAGACAATCTACTAATATATTCATATAGAATGAAGTGATTTTTACTTATTTAAAGAGTTTTGATTAGTGAACAGATATTGTCTTAGTAAGGTCTGGTTCAGATGAGTTTTGCCTGATACTTGCTTGACAATATTAAGGAATTCTGTTTGAATAACGTGATACAGAAATACACAATGAGGTTACCTAAAATGTTAGGGGTAGATCATTTTCATTGTCAACCTCACTGTATTTGGAATCTCCAGAAGATACACCCCTGTTCTTTGTTATTTGTTTTGTGTTTGTTTGAGACAGGGTTTCTCTGTGTAGTCTTGGTTGTCCTGGACTTGATTTGTAGACCAGGCTGGCCTCGAACTCACAGAGATTCCCCTGCCTCTATCTTTAAGAATGCTGGGATTACAGACATGTGCTACAGGGCCTAGCCAAACCCCTGTGTTTTTTTCTTTGAGGGTGTTTACAGAGAGATTTCGCTGAGGAGGGAACTTTGACCCTTAGTGAGGAACAGCACCATCCTGTTGTACTGGGATCCTGAAGAGAATAAAAGGGAGACCAGGAAGAAACTTGCTGAGAGTCCGCATTCCCTGATCTCTGTTTCTGCTTTCAGATGTGAGGAATCACAGGAGCATGCTCCCACTCCATGAGTCTGCTACATTTACCAAACACAAAGTACCGTATGCTGGTAAACCATGGATCAGAATGATCTCCCTTCCATTAAATTGCTTTGTGTTGGTTCTTTGGTTACAGCAAGAAGAATAATTAATATGGAATCTCAGATGGCACTGAAAGTACTTTATAGTCTGCAGGCCAAGATGAGCTGTATTCAGACCTCCTTATCTCTCAGTCTATTCACATAGGATCTGTATATATCACCAAATATCAACATTAAGGGTTAAGTTGTTTATAGAGTGATATGCACAGCTAAAGTACTTTGACATCACCTAGAATGAATCTCTGTGTTATCACTGACATGGATGTGGGAAGTGTGCCTGTGTCGACTAATTATGATTATAAAGCCCCTTTCCATTAATAAAACATGCACTCATTCTTTTCAACTTGAATTTACACAATCAATTCTTTGTAACTAAGAAACAAATCATTCTTAATTGTCAGTTTAGAATGATGTTTTCGGTTTTTGATTTGCTTTAGTTTTGCAGTTTCTTGATGCTCTGGATTAAACCCAAGGCTATGAGCCTTTTAATCACATGTCACATGGCACAGCTCTCAGAATTTCATTGTGACTTGACAGATTATTGTTTTGACAGAAGATAGATGGGCAAACATTTGCAGCAGTTTTGATAAATGTATTTTGTGCTTCAAAGAGCATTTAACCTTTCTCCTCACTGTTGGATTTATCTCATCTTTGAAGTCTATTAACATGGGTGGTTCTAATAATCTACTTAAAATGCCAAATAATGATTTATTAACAACCTATTTTGTGCCATTACACTGAATTTTAACAAAACAGATAAAATACCTTTAAAGAGATTATCATTTATCTGAGGATCACTTCCCTTTTTATTACCAACTAATTTAGTTTTTCTCCTGAGTACCAGAATAACTCAGGTTAAAAAAAATACTTTGTTTTAAAATTGTTCTATCCATATTAAAAATGGAAGCTTAGGACTGGTACATTTTGAATATCCATGAGTAGTTTAAATAGTTAATAAAGAGTGATATTTATTCTTTCTTACAATTTTATTAGTATATCTATGTATGTTTCTCCACTGTTTAAGTATGCATTCTAATATGTTGAGTTATAAAATTATAGAAAATGCAAATCAAAAGCCACAATACAATGTGTGGGGATTAACAATGGGAAAGAACTAAGAACACTGAAACTTCAGCACAAAATGAGCATTATTTTGACTAATGAATATAAGAAAAATTCATAATAATTTTCTTAGGGAGTAGATACAGCTATGTAACCAGCAACTAATTATATGTGTAAAAATTAAATTGTAGACTATAGAATGACTTGATAGCCTTGTGGTAAAGTAGATGCCTACTTAAACTTGAAAAAAAAACTTTAGAAATCATAATAAACATTCAAAAATAAACCTGGTCATTCTTCTGAGTTGGAAGAATTGCCGTATGTTTGAAGTTGGCCTGTACTATATATTGAGAAGCTGTTTTAAAAATATAAATAATAAAATAAAAAATGTTAGATAAAATATGATAAGCTATACAATCACCTTTTTGCAAGGTTGAAAATATAGACAGAGACTGATAGGATTCAACTGGCCACTTGTGTGTTATAGTCCAGAACACAGTGAATCAAGCTATGTAAAACACTCAGGATTCTATTGTTGATCTCTGAGCACAAATTTTAGAAATAGACAGAATGATGCATTTATATGAGTTTTGCTTCCTGAAAAAAAAATATTGCAATCAGCTGTATATAGTTTTACTTTCTATTTATTTTGTGTGAGTGTGTGTGTTCATGAGACAGGCATACATGGCACAGAACACGTGTGGAGGTCAGAGGACAACACAGAGGAGTCTGTGCTCTCCTGTTGCAGCTCCCTGGGATTGAGCCCAGATCGTCAGGCTGGTAGGCAGAAGGCTACTTGCTGAGCTATGTCACCAGTCTGAAGTGCTCACATTTTATAGTGGAGTAATTCATTCATTCATTCACTCACTCACTCATTCATTCGTTCTTTCATTCATATATGCTATGAAGAAAGCACTAATCACAGACAACATCAGACTGATAGAGCTTGAGATCATATGTTAATAAGTAATTATTAGCCACTTAGTTAACAAGCATGGAATAGAACTGACATTTCCCCTTGTACAGGCTTGCTGATAGGGATGACACCATTACCATATCTGTACAAGAAAGCCAATACTTAGTCCACTCTTGATTGACGATTGGAGATGGTTAAGGGCATTGGCAGTTATTCTGAAGGAACAGAATTACAGTCTTAGCACCATGTTGGATTTATCACAGCCTCTGCAATTATGGGGAATTAGTTACCCTCCTCTGCTCTCTATAGGCACCTGCTGAAATGCAGCCACACCCATACACACATATTTTTTAAAAATATAAAAAATGTTAGACTCCATTCTGATATTTGTCTAATCTTTAATGTACTTTTACTATTATTGAAGTTCTTAGCACATATTCTCCATATACATATATATGTATAAATATATAATACATGTATATATGGAGAGCTTTCTAAAAATGTTTCATTTATTTTAATTTTCAAATGTTATTCATCTATAAAGAAAAGTTTCCTTTAAAATGCCAATTCTGACAGCCCAACAAAGTTTTATGAAGTTTAATAAAGTAAACAGGTGCATGATCATTAAACCCCAATTATACATGTGTCGATAGTGGGATAGCGGGAAAGTTTATCTCTTATGTAGTCAGTAAGAAACTCAGTTAGAGTATCACCACATAGAAAGCAATCCCCAATGTAACATAAGGAGTGGACAGAGTCAGAGTCCAACTGGGGAAAGATGTGGAAGCAAATCAAGCTCATCCATGGCGAAGGAGTGATGATTTCACCAAGCCCAGCAGAGGTTACAGGGACAAAACAGTGTTTTGAAGACTATACTTACGATCTCAGATTGTCAGCTTAGTACAGCAATGGAGCCAGATTTTCCACAAAAATAAATAACTAAATAGAAATATGTATCCCCAACAATGTATTAACAACCCCCCCCCAGAAAGTTGTAAAAGAAAAACACCTAACTACATTAACTAGTTTAGCTTTATGTAGGAGTTGAAAACCAGGCAGCAACTTTTAAGCCTAGGACTGTAATCCTTGACAGAGAGAACATGAGATCAGATAGCCTTATTTAATTCAGTTACCTTTATTAATATATTACCAAATCATGGTGTGCAAAATAAAAGGCATGGGAAAATGCAATAGCTATACCTGACTGGGAAATATTTTGATTTGATTCTATCAAAAGTCTGTGATTTAACATAAATTCATAGACGAATAATTATAGATAAATTAAAAATGCTTCTGTAAACACCATAATTTTATCCCTAAAATTGTCCTAATAAAAGCAAAACTTTGACACTCTCAATGGAATAGTTGGGAAGATAAAATCTTGAGCTGGGGTTTCAGAGGCTGTGGAGAGAAATGATGAGAAGCACGCACATATGGCCAGCATTAATTAGACATTGGTTATTTCTAAATGTAGGAACGAAACTAAGGGGGATGTTTTGGGGGAGGAGCTGGGGCATGGAGAGGAGGGGTGTGTATTTATATGATAAAGATACATTGTATTCTTACATTAAATTTTCAGAGACTAAGTAAAAAAAAAGAAATCTAGGTTGTTCTTAAGAACACATAAAGATTAGGAGGTGTGGCAATTAGTTAGCAACACCCATTTGATGTAGAATCTGTACCCAAGAAGTGAGCAGAAATTGAAATCAAGCTTACAGAGGCAGCTGGCATTGTCTGAGATTCTAGGCTGGGGGGACCACGAGACCACATTTTGGTCACACTGACTTCCAAATTAACTTTGACACTGAGTACTTTGGTGCATGCTCTGTGAGTCACCTTTAGCATCTTTTTCTTTAGAGAAAATGTTTAGCCCTACCTCAAAATACCACTTGTTTACCCAAAGCCCCTTCTTTTCCTGAGAACTGCCTTATATTGCTATTTATGGCAATGTTTCTGAATATGTTCCTTAAAGTATTAAGTTCTTTACACAATAGCTTCTTACCCTGCTTATATTGAGGTTTTAATACTTGTATTTAATATTTGTATTAAATAACAATTAAATAACCATCTAGCACAATTATTGTTTTAAAGTTAGCTTAAAACCTGTAAGAGCCTGGAGCACAATTAGCCTTCTTGGAACATGCATATCCTATTATAAAGGTTCACTATCTTAAATAATTTCTGTTATTTTTTCTTATGTGTCTACAAAATTTCACGAGGAAACTTTTAGAGCTTTAAAACCGAAAGAAAAAAAAAAAGGATTGTGTGATCAAATAGCAATCAGTTCCATAAGAAGAGCAGGGCTGAATTTGTTACTTTCTAGAAAAGAAGATAAATATGCACATTCAATATTTTTTTTCAATATCATTATCCAGGAGAAAATTATGGCATTAAAAGATGTTGCATAAGGTAAGTTAACATAAAGAAATTATGTCACAGATGAATCCATTCTTCTTTTAGTAATTAAAAGCAGATACCTTGAAATATGAATACTAATTACTTGTTAAAAGGAGAGATTATAAAATTACTGTAAAATCTTAGAGTATTTTAATAAATTTTAATCATTTGTTAAATGCTCTCATGCAATGTGAGATTACATGAAAAAAAATCAAATTTAGTTTTTAATTGAAACATTGTCTTATATAACATTAAAATAAGAAATTCATGAAATGGGTTGAATGATACATGCAATACACAATGAGAGAATTGATGAAATTTATACATGCATGTGTGTCTGTGTATCTGTGTATCTGTATGTCTGTCTTGCTGTGTGTGTTTGTATAGGTGTGTCTGTATGTGTAAACTGTACACACACAAAAAGCACAGAGTAAAAAAGAAAAACATGTAAGAAAGACAGGATAGGCCTGGAGAGATGGCTCAGCAAGGAAGAGGGCTGACTATTCTTGCAAAGTTTGATTTGATTCCCAGGTTAACTCCCAGCACCCACATGGCAGATCACAGATGCCAGTAACTCTAGTTCTAGAGAATCCAATGTTTTCTGTTGTCTTCCATAGGGACCAGGCACACACAGGATGAATAAAAATACATGCTGGCAAAGATTTCATTCAATACAAATAAAGATATATTTGAAAACCAGAAGCATGTGAAAGACAAAAAGAATGTTTAACAACTGCATTTTCTTTCCCATAAAATAACAAAAAAATGAGCATCAAACCATTATCCTTCTGCCTCTGCCTTCTTTAGCAAATCCTACCAGACTGTGCCACCCAACCATTTTGCAGGCAAATAGATGGAACTAGGAAAAAAATCATCCAGAGCAGTGTATCCCAGAAGCAGAAAGACACTCATGGCATATACTTACTTATAAGCCGATATTAGCTATATAAAATAAGGTAAACATACTAAAATCTAGAGACCAAAAGAACCTAAAAAACAAGGAGGACCCTAGGGAAGATTCTTAATTCTCATTCAGAAGGGCAAACAGGATATACACAAGAGTAGTAGGAGAGAGGGTACAGGACAAGAATCTACCACAGATTTTCTCTAAAAGACCCCACTCAGGAGGAGATTGAAGAAGATGCTCAGACTTACAGCCAAACTTTGGATAGAGCACAGGGAGTCATATGGAAGAAGGAGGAGATAGAAAGACCTGAAGGGGACAGGAGATTCTAAAGAAGACCAACAAAACAAAACAAAACAACAACGAACCCCCCCCCAAAAAAATAAAACAAACCAAAACAACAACAAAAAGAAACTGGGCACAGTGGGGCCTGCAAAGACTAATAAATCAGCCAAGGTTTATGTGTGGAGAGGACCTACAATTCCTGCTCAAATGTGGTCCACAAGCAACTCAGTATCCATGTGGTTAGCCTAGTAAGGGGAGCAGGGACAGTCATGGCATGAACTCAGTTGCTTGTTCTTTTATCACTTCCTCCTAGCTTGGTGACCTAGACAGACCACAGAGGAAGAGGACTTGGGCAGTCCTGATGAGAAATGATAGACTAGGTTCAGATAGAAGGGGAGGAGGAGACCCCCCATTAGTGAACTAAGGGAGAGGGATGGGAGGGAAATCATAGGGAGGATGGGACAGGGAGGAGATGAGGGAGAGGCTACAACCTGGATACAAAGTGAATAAATCGCAAAGTAATAATAATAATAATTGAAGAAGAAGAATCTTAAAAATCAGAGTAAAAAAGCTATCTGGAGTGGTTTTGGCAGAAGCATGTTTCTTTTCTGCATTTTAACGCTGTGTCTTATAAAGTACATGTCAGTTTACTGTGTAACATTTGATTGCTTGGTCATCTCTCCTTAAATTCCTTCCTAGGAATCCTAATGTAGTGTTGTGGTTGGAGGACAACAGGCATGCTAAATGGTAGAGATCTCTGGGAGGTTGTGGAACATTTATTCAGAAGAGTGTTTGCTTAGGAAGTGGGTCACTGGCAACTGGCCTTCAGGTACAGAAGCCTATCTGGACTTCCTGTTTCCTTTCTGTTTCTTGCTTCAACTTAGGTGAACAACAGGCTTTCTTCTCTGACTGATGGAAAGCATGTTCTCAAAACAAAAGCCATAATAATCGTTCCTTGCCTAAAGTTCCACCTGACTGGCATTACGTCCAGAAAGAAGAAAGTGTATATATTCACTGAAGATGTCCACTCTTTTTTATAATTCTACTTACATAAGCAATAGCAGGCTGAAAATATGAGAATGGACTGTAAGTTTTAATCTGTGAACTATTCTGTTTCTGTGACGTCTGATGAAATCAGATGCCACTCCACTCCATTCTGCCTGAACTGTAACTTGATCCTTGTCTAGTGTATCTGCTGTTCAGATACACACTACCTATTGGTCGTTTGGTTGTCATCCCAGTATTAGGTGTACCAGTCCTAGCAACACAGTGTCCATGCTAGAGCATCTCTTGTAATTCATACCGGCCCCCCAAAGCAGGAGTGATGGCAGTGAAAGCTTGCTGTTACCACTGCTCCATCTTATCATTAATTATGTATGTCTTGCTCAGTCTAATTCATAAAACATACGTTTATGCATAAAACATGTATATGTATATGCAGTATACAGGTTTGTCATACTGACCATTTATGGTTGCAGCGGCACAGGAGTGGGTGCTGGGGCATGGAAGGAATTCTTGTAGATGGAAGAGTAAGCTACTTTGTGACATGCATTTTTGTTCAAAATAAGTTTCATCACAGCAGGGCTATCCTGAAGGCATTGACAATACCTCATCAGTGTCAAGTAAAGCACTTCATAAAGTTATTTTTTTAATTAATGAATAAACATTATGTTTCATTATGTGGTTTCTTACCTCCTTTCTTAGAATATATTGTCCTTAATTGTCAAGGCAATTGATCTTACTGGTTATATAATTCCTTTTGCTCATTTGAGTAACTTAAACATCCAATTTCTGTATGGCCATTTCTCACAAATTTGCTATCTCATTCTAGAATTTCAATTATTTTAAGTGCTCTTTGAACTAATCTATTTAATATCCATGAAATAATCCATTTAATTTTTTTCCTATTTGACTAAATTGTGCTGTTTGGAAAAATGCAATCCAGATGCTTTTCTACAATTTGAAATATTAAGTTGAATATAATAGACCTTAACCATATCCTCTGAATGAGTTAATGAATCACAGAAAGAAAAATAAAGAGAAACACAATGAGAAATATTTTCAGATTAGTATTCAAGTGTGTGTGGTTTTCTCTATGGATTTTAGATTGTTTCAATATTTTTCCAAATTGTACTACAGAATATCAATAAATTGAAACTTGTCCTCTAGAGGATACTTCCAGAATAATGGTTGGAAGTTTTCTACCCTGAAATTACATCCTAGACTGTAGATTCTGTCACATTCTTAGGACATTTTACAACTTCTCTTTTCATAAGCCTAATAGGATTCTTCAAATATACACTTTTATTTTAGAGCTTAAAAAATTAGCCTAGGGTGCAATTCATGACTTATTTTGCTTTATTTTTTTATTTCCTACAATTTATTCACTCTGTATCCCAGCAATAGCCCCCCTGCTGCATCCCCTCCCAAATCCACCTTCCCTCTTTATTCTCCTCCCATGTCCCTCTCCCAGTCCTCCTCCTTCCATCTGACCTTAGCCTATCAGGTTGCATCAGGCCTGGCTGCATTGTCTCCCTGTGTGGCCTGATAAAGCTCCCCACACACACACACTTAAAGGGAGAGAATAAAAGAGCCAGCCACTGAGTTCATATCAGAGATAGCCCTTATTCCCCTTTACTAGAGAACCCTCTTGGAGACTGAGCTTCCATGGGCTACATCTGTGCAGGGGTTATAGTTTGATACCAGCAGGATATCAAAGCATATGCTGAGACTCATAGCCAAATTTTGGCAAAGTACAGGTATCTTAGAAAAGAGGGGGGAGATAGAAAGTCCTGGAGGGTACAGGAGATCCAAAAGGATAATAATAGAACCAAAAAATCTGGGCCCAAGGGGTCTTTTCTGAGACTAATAACTCCAACCATGGACCACACATGGAGATAACCTAGAACCTCTGCACAGATGTAGTCCAATTCATGACTTTTTTTTTTTTTTTTTTTTTTTTTTTGGTTGTGAGCCTAGCCTTTAAAAGCTGAGTCATTCTCAGAAAAGACCCTGTGCCCAGATATCTTTGGTCCTTGTGGAGCTCCTATCCTTTCCTCATCAGATTAACTCCCCTCCTTTCTTATGATTCCCTGTACTCTTCCAAAGGTTTGGTCATGAGGCTTTGCTTTGAAAACACTGCTAGTTAGAGTCTTTCCAATGCACTCAGTAGACTCGGCTGGGGTACAGAGTTAATAAAATGTAACTGATAAGAAAAAAATAAAATACAAAAAAAAAAAAGAAAAAAAAAGCTGAGTCATTTCTCCAGCCCAATGAGAAAGTACAGTATGAGAAAAATTAAATGGGGGCAGATATTTTCAAATTTTTAAAAATTCAATAATTATGATGAGAGTTGTCTGCACTAACAAGGGCTGCCACTTGTCTTTTGGGAGTGATAGTTGGCTTTGGTTTTCAGATGATTTTACATACTAGTCCTGTTGAAGAAGACTCAGATCCTCCTGAGGAATGAAGGTTGTCAGACTCAGTGGCAAGTCTGGCTTTCACTGAGTGGATCAAGAACACCAAGACATTACAAGTCTACAATCTGAGCTCAGCTGAAATATTTGAGTTTCATTTGAGACTGTTAGAATGCCCATTTTGTGCTCTTTTATTTTTACTCACAGATATTTTCATTTCATTTTACCAAATATTATTTTCATATAAAATGTTACATTTTATATTTAGTAAATATGCTTATATGCTTAAAAAGAAAGAAAGAAAGAAAGAAAGAAAGAAAGAAAGAAAGAAAGAAAGAAAGAAAGAAAGAAAGAAAGAAAGGACAATGCTTACCAGGAAATTTGTTTTTGTGTTCCCTTCTTCCCTTTACCCTCTCCCTCAAAATCCTTTAATTCTTCCTGCACACTCTTCGTTTAAGACACGTAAATCCTATAAATTAGTTTAATTTCTAATGCTGACAGTGTTTTTTATTTACCTTATTTTTTTCTAGCTATGAGATTGTAATCAAAAGGTTTGTTCTTCTCATAGATAACAATTTCCTTTTAAACAACTGGCTCTAATGGCCACTACATAAATCCTAAATTTAGGATGTGGCACCCCAATGTTCAATGATTACTATGATTACTTTAATTACAATGTACTTGGAAATGTCTGTTAACTGGGTTTGATGCCACCTTGTGTGCAGACAAAGCTGATTTACATCTGAACAGGGCTAACTTGCTGATAACTCTCCCATCTCACTGTGTCTGCATAACTCTCTCCTCACATACACACACTGATGTACATATCAGTAAGGAAAACGATGCATTACTTTAATAAGTGGATCTCCAGTAATTAATTAAGAGTCTTGGGGAAGCAAATAAAAGACCCAATTTCTCATAGATAGATAGATAGATAGATAGATAGATAGATAGATAGATAGAGCAAATAAACTCTTTGAAATTCTACTCTATCTTTCCACTGAATACAGAGCAGTAGACACTTCTGCTTTCTCACTCATGTCAATTTCTCATAACAGTTTTAAAATATGAATAAATGCAGTATAGTAATTAGCAGAACAAAGTTGTATTGTTAAAAATGATAAATTTCACTTTTTAAGTTTTATTTTATTTTTGGCATCTATGTGTCTCCATGTATATAAGAGGATATGTTACTACATTATAAACCTCTATCGAAAGCAGCTTGAGGGTATGGCTGTCTGCGCCAGAGGGTCCCTGCTTTCTATAGGATTGGTGCTAGCTGATGGGTGTGGTGAGAGGTCATTGCTGTTCTGTAGATCTGCTCAGTTGTAGGCTTTGTCAGTTCAGTGGCTGCCACTGATGGATGTTGTTGAGCTGGTGAATCAGATGAGCTGTCTGCATTCCAGCATCACTGAGGAATCTGGAGTTCTGCGTCAGCAATCTTTAAACTCTTACTTACTGCCTTCACACATAGGTAATCACGTCTGAAGTTAATTATGACTCAATGTTGCCATAGTTTCTTGATATCATTTCAGTAAATCCCTAAGGTAAAATAGATGTAAATAACATCATATCTTTATTATTCAACATTATATTCGAATCTTAATTTCTATAGTCTTGGAGTATATTTCAATAATATATACATATATGTGCATATATTTGTATACATTGAAAACAAAATCTATTAATTGAACACAATTCTTGCATAACATACCTCAAATGTTCCATTCATAATATTTGAAATATCCTTCTTAGGAACACAAACTGTAAATTCTTAAATGCTGAACACATCTGAACTCCTTTTTTCCTTTTTTTAATAAAAATTTTATTTTTTATACTAATTACAGTTTATTCACTTTGTATCCCAGCTGTAGCTCCCTTCCTCATTCCCTCCCAATACCTCCCTTCCCCGCCTCATCTCCTCCCTGCCCCTCTCTAAGACCACTGATAGGGGTGTCCTCCTCCCATTCCATCTAAACCTAGTTTATCAGGTCTCATCAGCCTGACTGTAATGTCTTCCTCTGTGGCCTAGCAAGGCGGTTCCTCCCGGGGAGGGGGGGTGTCAAAGAGCCTGCCTTTTTAACTTCTTAAGTTCTTTATATATTCTGCACTTCAGCCCTCTGTCAGATATAGGGCTGGTGAAGATCCTTTCCCTGTATGTAGGCAGTTGTTTTGTTCTGATGACAGTCTTCTTTGCTTTACAGAAGCTTTTCAGTTTCATGAGGTCCATTTATTGATTGTTCTTAGACCATGTGCTGTTGGTGTTATGTTCATGAAGTTGTCTACCATGTCAATGAGTTCAAGGCTCTTCCCCAATTTTTTTCTTTTCTAACAGGTTTAGTGTGTCTGGTTTTATGCTGAAGTCTTTGATCCACTGGACTTTAGTTTTGTGCAGGGTGATAAATATGAATCTATTTGCATTTTTTTTTTTTTTGCCTGTAGACATCCAGATAGACAAGCAGCATTTCTTGAAGATGCTGTCTTTTTTTTTTTTTTCTATTGTATCGTTTTGGATTCGTTGTCAAAAATCAAGTACCCACAATTCTCTTTCTATGCCATTACCATGCAGGTTTTTGTTATTATTGCTCTGTAGTACAGCTTGAGATCACGGATAGAGACACCTCCAGAAGTTCTGTTGTTGTACAGCATAGTTTTGGCAATTCTGGATTTTTTGTTTTTTCATATGAAGTTGAGAATTGTTCTTTCAAGGTCTATAAAGAATTGTTTTGACATTTTGATAAGAATTGCATTGAATCTGTAGTTTGCTTTTGGCAGGATGGTCATTTTCACTACGTTAATCCTACTGATCCGTGAGTATGGGATATCTTTCCATCTTCTGATACCCTCTTTTTAAATCTTTATTATTATTATTTTTATTTTAATCACAGGTCATTCACTTGTACCCCAGCCATGGCCCCCTCCCTCTTCCCTCCCAATCCCACCTTTCCTCCCTTGTTTCCTCCCTGACCCTTTCCAAGTCCACTGATAGGGAAAGTCCTCCTCCCCTTCTATCTGACCCTAGCTTATCAGGTATCTTCAGGACTGGTTACAATGTCCTTATCTATGGCTTAATAAGGCTGCATCTCCCTTGGGGGTAGAGGAAGCTCAAGGAGCCAATCATTGAGTTCATGTCAGAAATAATCCTTGTCCCCTTTACTAGGGAACCCACTAGGGTACTGAGCTACCATGGGCTACATCTGAGCAGGGCTTTTAGGTTATATCCATGCATGGTCTTTTGTTGAAGAAACAGTCTCATATAAGACCCTTGTGCCCTAATATATATGGTCCTTGTGGGGATCCTGTCCCCTCTAGGTCATATTAACTCCCCCTTCTTTCATATGATTCCCTGCACTCTGCTGAAGGTTTGGTTATAAGTCTCAGCTTTATACCTTCTTCAACTTCTTTATTTAGAGATTTGAAGTTTGTTTCTTTTTTTGTTTGTCTGTTTTTGAATAGGTCTTTCACTTGCTTGATTAAAGTCACACCAAGGTACTTTATGTTTTTAGTGGCTATTGTGAAGGGTGTTGTTTCCCTAATTTCTTTCTTGGCACTTTTGTCTTTGGTATACAGGAGGGCTTCTGAAAAAAATTTTTTTTGAGTTGATTTTGTATCCAGCCACTTTGTTGAAGGTATTTAGCTGCTGAAGGAGTTCTCTGGATGATTTTTTTGGGTCACTCCTATATACTATCATATCATCTGTGAATAGTGATACTTTGAATTCTTCCTTTCTGATTTGTATCCCCTTGATCTCCTTTAGTTGTCTTATTGCTCTAGCTAGAACTTCAAGTACTATATTGAAGTAATACAGAGAGAGTGGGCAGCCATAACTTTTCCCTGATTTCAGTGGGATTGATTTAAATTTCTCTCCATTGAAGTTGATGTTGGCTATAGGCTTGCTGTATATTGCTTTTATTATGTTTAGGTATATGTCTTGTATCCCTGATCTCTCCAAGACTTTAAACATGAATGGGTGTTGGATTTTGTCAAATGCTTTTTCAGCATTTAAGAAGATGATCATGTGTTTTTTTTCTCCTTCAGTTTGTTTATGTGTTGAACTACATTGTTGGACTTCTATATGTTGAACCACCTGTGCATACCTGGGATGAAGCCTACTTGGTCATGGTGGATGTTACCTTTTACGTGTTCTTGGATTTGGCTTTTAAGTATTTTTGCATCAATGTTCATAAGAGAGATAAGTCTGAAGTCCTCTTCTTTTTGTTGGGTCTTTGTGTGGTTTAGGTATCAAGGTGACTGTGGCTTCATAGCATGAGTTGGTAATCATCCTTCTGTTTCTATTTTGTGGAATAGTTTGAAGAAATTGGAGTTAGTGTTTCTTTGAAAGTCTGGTAGAATTCTGCACTGAAACCATCTGGCCCAGGGCTTTTTTGGAAGGGAGACTGTTGATGACTGCTTTAAGTTGCTTTGGGGATATAGGACTATTCAATCTTTCTACCTGATCTTGATTTAATTTTGTAGATGAAATTAATCAAGAAAATTGTCCATTTCTTTTATATTTTCAAATTTTGAGCATATAGGCTTTTGTAGTACGACATAATAATTGTTTTGATTTCCTCAGTGTCTGTTAGTTATGTCCCCTTTTTCATTTCTGATTTTGCTGATTTGTGTAGTTTCTCTCTACCTTTTAGTTAGTTTTTCTAAGGGTTTGTCTATCTTGTTGATTTTATCAAAGAACCAGCTTTTGGTTGTATTGCTTCTTTGAGAATTGTTTTATTTGTTTCTAATTTATTGATTTCAGCCCTGAGCTTGAATATTTCCAGTTGTCTACTTCTCTTGGGTGTGTCTGCTTCTTTTTTTTTTCTAGTGCTTTCAGGTGAGCCATTAAATTGCTTGTATGAGATTTTTCGTGTTTCTTTTTTAATTTTTATTTTTCATTATTATTATTTTTATTTTTCTTTATTAATTACACTTTACTCACTTTGTATCCTCCTCGTGGTTCCCTCCCACCTCCCTTCCCAATCCCTCTCTTCCTCCACCCTCTGCATGCATGACCCTCCCCAAGTCCACTGATAGGGGAGGACCCCTTCTTGAAGTCACCTAGTGCTATGAGTTTTCTTCTTAGCACTACTTTCACTGTGTCCCATAAGTTTGGGTATGTTGTGCCTTCATTTTCATTGAATTCTAGGAAGTCTTTAATTTCTTTCTTTATTTCTTCCCTAATCTAACTGTCGTTGAGTAACAAGTTGTTCGGTTTCCATGTGTGTAGGCTTTTTGCTATTTCTATTTTTGTTGAGGTCCAGCTTTAGACCATGATATTCAGATAGGATACAAGGGATTATCTCAATCTTCTTGTATCTGCTGAGGCTTGCGTTATGACCAACTATATGGTCTATTTTGGAGAAGGTTCCTTGAGGTGCTGAAAAGAAGGTATACTCTTTTGAATTTGAATGAAATGTATATACACATCTATTATTTGCATTTTATTTAGGACCTCTGTAAGTACATTTATTTTCATATTTAGTCTGTCTAGATTATCTTTTTCTTGATCAGAATGGAGTGGTGAAGTTTCCCACTATGAATGTGTTGGTTATTGATATGTGATTTATGCTTTAATAATGTAGGTGCTCTTGCATTTTGGGCATAGATATTCAGGACTGTGATGTCCTCCTGGTGGATTTTTCCTTTGATGAGAATGAAGTGCCCCTCCTCATCTTTTTTGATTAATTATGGTTGAAAGTCAATTTAATACATAATAGGATAGCTACCCACGCTTGTTTTCTGGGTCCATTTGCTTGAATAACAATTTTCCAGCCCTTTACTCTGAGGTAATGTTTATCTTTGTTGCAGAGGTGTGTTTCTTGGATGCAGCAGAATGTAGGTCCTGTTTTTCCAAACTTTCTGTTAGTCTGTGTCTTTTTATTAGAGTGTTGTGTCCACTGATGTTCATAGATAATAGTGACCAATGAATGTTAGTTCTTTTTATTGTGAAGTTGGTGGTGATTCATTGCTTGTTTTCTTTTAATTTTTTTTTGTGAGTTATTTTCTTTTTTAAACTTTAAAAAAATATTTTATTAATTACACTTTATTCATTTTGTATCCCCCCATAAGCCCCCTCTCCTCCCCTCCCGATCCACACCCTCCCTCCCGTTTCTGCATGCATGCCCCTCCCCAAGTCCACTGATAGAGGAAGTTCTCCTCTCCTTTCTGATCTTAGTCTATCAGTTCTCCTCAAAAGTGGCTGCATTGTCATCTTCTGTGGCCTGGTAGGGCTGCTCCCCCATCAGGGGGAGGTGATCAAAGAGCAGGCCAATCAGATTATGTCAGAGGCAGTCCCTCTACCCATTAGTATGTAACCCACTTGGACACTGACCTGCCATGGGCTACATCTATACAGGGGTTCTAGTTTATCTCCATGAATAGTCCTTGGTTGGAGTATGAGTCTCTGGGAAGTTCCCTGTGTTCAAATTTTATTGTTCTGTTTCTCTCCTTGTGGAGTTCCTGTCCTCTCCAGCTCTTACTATTTCTCACTTCTTACATAAAATAACATTCACTCTGCTAGTCAGTGGCCATCAGGCTCAGCACCTGCTTTGATAGTCTGCAGGGCAGAGGCTTTCAGAGGCCCTCTGTGGTAGGTTCCTTGTTTGTTTCCTGTTTTCTTCTTCTGGCTTTCAGAGGCCCTCTGTAGCAGTTTTCTAGGTTGTTTCCTGTTTTCTTCTTCTTCTGATGTCCATCCTCTTTGCCTTTCAGGTGGGGATTGAACATTTTAGTTAGGGTCCTCTCTCTTGCTTGGTTTCTTTAGATGCATGGATTTTAGTGGGTTTGAATCTTCACCAACCCTTTATCTGACAGAGGACTCATATCCAGTATATATAAAGAACTAAACAAGCTGAAAAGCAGCAAACCAAGTAATCCACTTAAAAAATGGGGAACCGAGCTAAACAGAGAATTCTCAATAGAGCAATATCGAATGGCAGAGAAGCACTTAAAGAAATGTTCAACCTCATTAGCCATTAGGGAAATGCAAATCAAAACAACCCTGAGATTTCACCTTACACCCATGAGAATGGCCAAGATCAAAAACTCAAGTGACAACATATGCTGGAGAGGTTGTGGAGAAAGGGGAACCCTTCTCCACTGCTGGTGGGAATATAAATTTGTGCAACCACTCTGGAAATCTGGTGCTTTCTCAGACAACTAAGATTAGCGCTTCCTCAAGATCCAGCCATACCACTCCTAGGCATATATCCAAAAGAGGCTCAAGTACACAAAAAGGACATTTGCTCAACCATGTTTGTAGCAGCTTTATTTGTAATAGCTAGAAGCTGGAAACAGCCCAGATGTCCCTCAATTGAAGAATGGATGCAGAAACTGTGGTACATCTATACAATGGAATATTACTCAGCAATGAAAAATAAGGAAATCATGAAATTTGCAGGTAAATGGTGGGTCCTGGAAAGGATCATCCTGAGTGAGTTGTCCCAGAAGCAAAAAGACACACACTGTATATACTCACTCATATAGACACACAACATAGGACAAACCCACTAAAATTCTTTTAATTTTTTGATGTGAAGTTATCTGTATCCTATATTTTCTTGTGTGTAGTTGTTTTCATTAGATTGGAGTTTTCCTTCTAATATTTTCTTTTTTGTGTGTGTATTTTATTTTTTCTTATCAGTTACATTTTATTAACTCTGTACCCCAGCCGTGTCCCGATCCCTCATTCCCTCCCAGTCCCTCCCTCCCTCCCTCATCTCCACCGTGCCCCTTTCCTAATCGACTGATAGGGGGGACCTCCTCCCCATTCATCTGATCCTGTTTTATCAGGTATCTTCAGGACTGGCTGCAAAGCTCTCCTCTGTGGCCTAACAGGACTGCTCCTCCCTTGGGGGGTGGGGAGGTCAAAGAGCCAGTCATTGAGTTCCTGTTAGAAATAGTCCTTGTTCCCCTCACTATGGGAAACCAATTGGTTACTGAGCTACCACAGGCTACATCTGAGCAGAGGTTCTAGGTTACATTCATACATGGTCCTTGGTTGCATGTCAGTCTCAGAAAAGACCCTGTGCCCAGATATATTTGGTCCTTGTGGAGCTCCTATCCTTTCCTCATCAGACTAACTCCCCTTCTTTCTTATGATTCCCTGTACTCTGGTTTCTCTTCAGATCGTATAAATCTTTCGCCTTTTACTAATATTTTCTTTAGGGCTTGGTTGCTATGTAGATATTGTTTAAATTTAGTGTTGTCACAGAATATTTTGTTTTCTCTATCCATGTTGACTGAAAGCTTTGCTGGGTATAGTAGTCTGGGTTGGCATCTGTGGTCCCTTAATTCTGCATGACCTCGGCCAAGGCCCTTCTGGCTTTCTTTTTAGAAATCTGATGTGATTCTGATAGGTCTACCTTCATATGTTACTTGGCCCTTTACCCTTGCTGATTTTAATATATTTTCTTTGTTGTATGGATTTAGTGTTTTGGCTCTGATGTGACATGAAGAATTTCTTTTTTGGTCTAGTTTATCTGGTGTTCTGTAGGCCTCTTGTACGTTTATGGATATCTCTTTCTTAAAGTGAGAAATTTTTCTTGTATGATTTTCTTCAAAATATTTTCTGGACCTTGGAGCCTGAAATCATCTTTTTCATCAATTCCTATTTTTCATTTTTTTAATCTTTTAATTTTTTATTTACTAAAATTTATTCAATTTGTATCCCTGCTGTGGCCCCCTCCTTTGTTCACTCCCAATCCTGCCCTCAACCCCTCTTCTCCCAGATAACATATCTGAGAAAGGCACAAACAAACTCAATGCAATAAATTCCGTATTTTTTATATACACAGCTAGAACATATCAACATTTTGAAGCCATTTGATATGTGTTATATATTAACATGATTAGACAATTTTCAGGTATCTTGACACCTGTGAAAACCAAAGCAGATTCTCTGAAAGTAGATTTAGATGAGATTATTCTTAGGGTCAGGACAATTCGTGTATAGACAAATTATTAATTTATATAATTGAAAAATGGATTTTATTAAAATTAGAAAATGATGCTGGAAAATAATCTATACAATTTAGGGAATGTGAAAATACTACAATTTTAATATAAAAATGAACTATTAGAAATAACAAAATATAAATTTGATTTTATTTAAAATAATATCTGTCTATAAAAGAAATTTATAATTGAATAAAAACTCAAATTGCAGTTAACAAGAAGTTAATAGCAAATTATGTATCTAAGAAGTAAATTTCTCTTTTTTCATGCTCTTTTTTTAACTTTTATTAATTACACTTTATTCATTTTGTATCCCCCCCATAAGCTCCTCCCTCCTCCCCTCCCGGTCCCACCCTCTCCCCTTTCTGCATGCATGCTCTTCCCCAAGTCCACTGATAGGGGAGGTCTTCCTCTCCTTCTTTTTGATTTTAGTCTATCAGTTCTCATCAGAAGTGGCTACATTGTCAGGGTTCTAGATTAGATCCACAGATAGTCCTTGGTTGGAGTATGATTCTCTGGGAAGTTCCCTGTGTTCAAATTTTCTTGTTCTGTTGCTCTCCTTGTGGTGTTCCTGTCCTCTCCAGCTCTTACTATTTCCCACTTCTTACATAAAATAACATTCACTCTGCCAGTCAGTTGGCCATCAGGCTCAGCATCTGCTTTGACAGTCTTCACGGCAGAGGCTTTCAGAGGCCCTCTGTGGCAGGTTCCTTGTTTGTTTCCTGTTTTCTTCTTCTGGCTTTCAGAGGCTCTCTTTAGCAGGTTCCTAGGTTGTTTCCTGTTTTCTTTTTCTTCTGATGTCCATCCTCTTTGCCAGACACATTAAATAGGCTAGAAAAAAAAGTGGGGAATACCCTAGAACTCATTGGTACAGGAGAAAACTTCCTGAACAGAACACCAACAGCACAGGCTCTAAGAGCAACAATCAATAAACGGGACCTCATGAAACTGAAAAGCTTCTGTAAAGCAAAGGACACCATCATCAAAACAAAGCGACTGCCTACAGATTGGGAAAGAATCTTCACCAACCCTTTATCTGACAGAGGACTCATATCCAGTATATATAAAGAACCAAAGAAGCTGAAAAGCAACAAACCAAGTAATCCACTTAAAAAATGGGGAACAGATCTAAACAGAGAATTCTCTGTAGAGGAATATCGAATGGCAGAGAAGCACTTAAAGAAATGCTCAACCCCATTAGCCATTAGGGAAATGTAAATCAAAACAACCCTGAGATTTCACCTTACACCCAAGAGAATGGCCAAGATTAAAAACTCAAGTGACAACACATGCTGGAGAGGTTGTGGAGAAAGGGGAACCCTTCTCCACTGCTGATGAGAATGTAAACTTGTACAACCACTCTGGAAATCAATCTGGTGCTTTCTCAGACAACTAGGAATAGCCCTTCCTCAAGATCCAGCCATACCACTCCTAGGCATATACCCACAAGAGGCGCAAGTACACAAAACGGACATTTGCTCAACCATGTTTGTAGCAGCTTTATTTGTAATATCCAGAAGCTGGAAACAGCCCAGATGCCTCTCAATTGAAGAATGGATGCAAAAACTGTGGTACATCTATACAATGGAGTATTATTCAGCAATGAAAAATAAGGAAATCATGAAATTTGCAGGTAAATGTTCGGACCTGGAAAGGATCATCCTGAGTGAGTTGTCCCAGAAGCAAAAAGTCACACACGGTATATACTCACTCATATAAACATACAACATAGAATAAACCCACTAAAATCTGTACATCTAAACAAACTAAGCAAAAGAGAGGACCCTAACTAAAAATGATCAGTCCCTATCCTGAAATTCCTATTATTCTTAAGTTTTGTCTTTTCATGTCATCCTTGATTTCTTGGATGTTTTGTTTTTGGAACTTTTCCAATTTCACTTTTTCTTTGGAGAAGTATCAATTCATGCAAGTGTATCTTCAGCACCCGAGATTCTCTCTTCCATCTCTTGTATTCTATTGGTGATGCTTATCTTTGTGGTTCCTGATCTTTTCTCTAAGTTCTCCAGCTCCAGGTTATTTTCTGTTTGTGTTTTCTTTATTGTTTTCATGGTTTGCACCTTTTTCTTTATCTGTTTGAATGTGGATTCCAGTCTTTCTATGATGGTCTCTATTTTTTGTTCGTTTCCTCTCTATATGCAACTAATTGTGCCTCTACTTGTTCCTCCATTTGTGTGGCTTTTTCTTTGAGAGATTTGTTCATTTCCTCTTTATGTGCCTCTAATAACTGGATAAGTATAGCTTTAAAATCATTTTCCTGTGTTCTGATGAATTGGAGTATCCATTGATTGTGGGGGTTGCTGGGTAAGCCATGATGTCCTGATTTTTGTTGGATGTATTCTTATGGCGACCTCTGGCCATCTGCTTATTCGTAACCATCACTGTTTGTTCTTGCAGTCTGTAGTTCATCCTGGGTGTGTCTTTCTCTGGTGTCTGGAGTATTCTTCATGGCAATGAGAGAGATCCACTAGTTTCAGAGTGTGTGCTGGTGTTTCAGCTGTACCTAGGGGAAGATCAGCTGGTGCAGAAACACAGATGCGAGCAAGCAAGCATGTGTATATGCATGGAAGTGTGTCTTAAAGACAGGGTCCTAGAGAGTGTAGATACCTAGAATATGTGACAGGGGGTGGTGCAGGTTTAGGAGGGGTTGTGGGCACTGGCACTGTTCATGGGCACAATGACCATGCACAGATTTCCTGACTACCTTAGTAGCCTACAGGTAACTGTTACTCAGCTCTGTCTGGGCTCCAGGAGATTTGTTTTTTTCCTGGACTCTGCTGGTAGACCCACAGAACAGGAGCTTCAATGTTGAGGACACTGTACCAAGATTCCCTATGTTGCCCACAGTGGGTGTGTGGGTGGGAGAGATCCAATGTCTGGCTGCTAATGTAGGGGTACCATGGATCTGGAGCTCTGCAGGCACTCACTTGAAGGCACACTCACTCTCTAACATGTCTAAATGGAAAGCACAGTGGTTCCCCCTCTTCTCTACTCTCAGATTTGGGCGTGCTGGGGCAAATGCTGGTGTAGTCAGCTCAGTAGTGTTGCAGCAGCAAAACTTAGGCTGTTAAAGCTCTGGTCTACTGAGAGTAGAGCAACAACAACAGAACTGGGAGGGCAGTACAAATGTCTGCTGGGAAGTTCTGGGTAGCAAATACAGGGGTCCAAGGACCTAGGTGGCCTGGCCGGTGGGTCTGGTGGACCTGGGTGTCCCATACTGCTGGATGCCCTCCACTGAGGGACTGGGTGTACAGTACAGTCCCTGCCTGGGAAGCGCTGCCTGGCTGTACAGCTGCTCTTGGACCTGGGACCAAGAAGGCTGGTACAGCTGGCAGCCGCCACTGAGGAAGTAGGAGGCCCACCTCTGCTGTCTCAGTCCCCAGGCAGGGGGTTCTTTGCTATGATCCGGGTACTTTTGGCCAGCTCCACTGAGGAGGAGGAAGGACCAACAAGGGGAAGTACGGGGAAGAAAAGTCTGCTGGTGACCTGGATCTAAATGGTCTCAGCTCACGTGTTGTCCCCTCTGGCCAAGGAAGCCTCACTGTCGATGTTCTTGTTTCAGCTGCCCCTCCACACAGCAATTTGGAGTTTCAGATACTCTGATTCTCAAATACAGTGAGGGCTGGTGGCCGCCATCTTGGATCGTCCTCCTTTTTATTGAATCTTCCAACTTGTGCTGACAGCACATTTTGTTTTCAAAATGCCTCTACAGTCTTCATTTATGTTACTTCTTTGGACATATTTGCAATGATAAAACATCACAATGTGCCATGTAGACTTAGGGAAAAACAAAATACAGTTCTCTCACCATTCCTGCCTCATGAAGCCATGAATTTCTTCACAGCAATTGCAAAGAGATTTGAACAAAAAATAAAACTGGTTCTACAATAGCTCTAGATGCTTGTATAATATAAAGTACTAGAGTAGTCTTTTCTCTTTCTCATATCATGTTGCATGTGGAACCCTAGCTATATATAAGGAAGATAACAAAAACAGAGCAAGGAAAGAAGGAAGGTAGGAAGGAAAGAAGGGAAAAAGCAAAATCACAGAGTAGTGATGAGTAATGAAAAGAAGCATTTACATTGACCTAATATTAAAATATGCAGATGTCATTGAGGTCTTTGCACTAATTATTTTAATCATCACAATAATCTGAATGCATCTCTTACATGATAATATTATATCTGAGAGGCCTAATGGCCTTCCCAATATCAAAGCACAGAATTGTATTTAACCTATTGTCTATCTCAAAAAGGTACAGTTCTCACTTTTTACCTTTGCTCCTTTCTGTATTATCATGATACTTTCCAGATTCAGTGTGAGTGTAACTCTTTCATGAGGATACTGTTTCAACATAATTTGGGATAAGTATTTGGAAATTTAATATTACTATTATTATTATGACTATTTATTACAATTTATTCACTTTGTATCCCGACTGTGGACCTCTCCCTCATCTCCTCCCAATCCCACCATCTCTGACTCTTCTCCACACCCTTTTTTCAGCACCTCACAGTGTTTTCAAACCCTTTTCATTTTCCAAACTTCAACTAATGAAATGCATTTTCTTAAGTGTTTTCAAAATTCTGTGGGGAAATGTTCATGAAAACAAGTAATGGTTATTATAAAGCTGTTAAACTGAAAATATCCTATTGTATAAAGGATTATTCGGGCGGGGCAAGATGGCAGCGCCGGGAGGACTCTCATTCTGAGGAGCAGCACAGCAGGATTGGCACAGTGACCAGCAATCAGAACTCGCGGCCATAAAACACAAGTGGTTGTGTTTCTCAGGTGAGAGGATACCCCATGGTGGGGGATTCGATCAGCTTTAACTCACCCGGCAAAACCGCGGAAGAGATCCCCGTTCCGCCAGGCGCTTGGTCGCCAGCCCAGAGCTACCCGCCAGCGCGATCTGGTCACGGTCCCAGACTGAACTGTGGGCCCACAACACCATAGACTGGATTTCCCAGTCGAGAGATAACCCCACGGAGCAGGAAACAATTGGGACCGACCCCAGGTTGCCCAGACATCCCCTGGAAAAGACTCGGGTTCCGCGGGTGCCCCAGGAGCCAGCCCGGACCCAGAGCCGGGAGGGACAAAGGCGCCTGCCTGCACAGAGCCCTGCCTGCGCGCGTGATTCGCCGCCTCAGATAGAACTGTGGGCACCAGGGCAACAGGGCACCAGACTGCGTGTCTCTGGCAGGAGGAAACCCCCAGCGGAGGGGGTCAGCAGCTCTAACGCTTAGGACACCCATCCCCAAAACACTTCCTGGACTCACGCAGACTCTAGTGCAGGCAGAAGCGCTGTGCTCTGCCGCCATTGTTGCATTCCCCTGGGGCACTGGGACACACAGCTGCATCCTCCAACCTGCAGGAGCCGAAGAGCCATTACAGCAGCCCTCAGATACTGTGCCAGGGATCGGCCAGTTGTCCCTGGCTGGACTGCCAAAACTGTAGGAATCCCTGATCCTTCAGGGGGGCTGCACCCACAGCGTCTGGACCAGAGTGGTGCCTACAGCCACCATCCCAGACAGAGACACACAGCTTCTGGTCCAGAGTGAGGCACCCAGCCTCCAGACCAGAACAGTGCCCCCAGGCGCCAACTCAACCTAGGTGCACATTCTCCAGGTCCAGAGCAGAGCAATCAGCCTTTGGCCCGGAGACTTGCTGAGTGCACCTCCCACTTTCTCAGACAGAACTGTGCGCCCCAGGATAACAGACTGAGTTTCCCTGTTGGGAGAAAACCCCATAGCTAGGGAATCAGCAGTTTCTTCAAGAGGACTGTACATGGAAATTTAGTGAGCAGCAGCACACTAAATTTATAACAAGAAACCCAGCAGTGGGGCAGCTGTCTTGAGAAATTTTATTGGTAAGAGGAGATCCCCCCTGCCTAACATAGACCACAGCTACTACTCAGGGCTATAAACCTGAGGTGAGCAGTGGCATCTCCGGAGAAACACTGGCCATACAGTGACCATAACCAAAAAGCAGAGAAGGACTCCTTCAGGAAAAATCATCTTCCAGCCAAGGGGATACTCCCTACCTCAGGACTCCAGGAAGCACAGAAACTAACAGCCAAAACCTAAATCAAAGGCTCAACCAACAAAAGACAGAGCAATATGGCATCTCCAGAACCCAGCCATCCAGGGGCGAACAGCCCTGAACAATGCAGCATAATAGAAAATCAAGAAGATGACCTTACATCTATGTTGATGAAGAGAATAATAGAGGAAACAGATAAAATACGTAAAGAATAAGAGGAAGATAAAAACAAACAGATCATGGCTATCCGTAAAGAAATGGAGGAAGATAAAGACAAGCAAATTAGGGCCATCCGTGAAGAAATACGGGAAGATGCAGCCAAACAGCTTGTGGCCTTCAGAGAAGAAATAATTAAATCACTGAAAGAAATCAAAGAGACAGAGTTGAAGGAACTAAAAGAAAAAGAGGAAAATACAAGCAGACAGGTGAAGGAAGTAAACAAAACAACTCAAGACCTGAAGATAGAACTAGAAAAATTAAAGAAAACACAAATGGAGGAAATCATGGAGAGGAAGAATTTAGGGAAGAAAACAGGAACTACAGAGGTAAGCATAACCAACAGAATACAAGAAATGGAAGAAAGAATCTCAGGTGTAGAAGATACAATGGAAGAAATCGATGTATCTGTCAAAGAAAATGTTAAATCCAAAAAATTCCTGACACAGACCGTCCAAGAAATCCAAGACAATATGAAAAGACAAAACCTAAGAATAATAGGAATAGAGGAAAAAGAAGACTCCCTTCTCCAAGGCCCAGAAAATATTTTCAACAAAATCATTGAAGAAAATTTCCCCAAGTTAAAGGAGAAGCCAATAAGGATACATGAGGCCTACAGAACACCCAACAAATTTGACCAGAAAAGAAAATCCTCCCGCCACATAATAATCAAAACAGTAAGTATACAGAACAAAGAAAAAATACTAAAAGCTGCAAGGGAAAAAGGCCAAGTAACATATAACAGCAAACCCATTAGAATCACACCTGACTTTTCAACAGAAACTATGAAAGCCAGAAGGGCCTGGACAGATATCATGCAGACCCTAAGAGAACACAGATGTCAACCCAGGCTACTATACCCTGCAAAACTCTCAGTCCTCATAGACGGAGAAAACAAGATATTCAATGACAAAAACAAATTTCAACAATACCTACACACAAATCCAGCATTACAGAAGACACTGGAAGAAAAAATACAACCCAAGAAAATTAGCTTCTGTCAAGAAAACACAGGAAATAATTAACCTTACTACAGCAAAACAAAAAGCAACCAAGCACACAAACTTATGAACACAGCCAACATCAAAATCAAAGGATCTAACAGCCACTGGTCATTAATCTCTCTCAACATCAATGGACTCAACTCTCCAGTAAAAAGACACAGATTAACAGAATGGATACATAAACAAAACCCAGCAATCTGTTGCATACAAGAAACACACCTAAGACACAAAGATAGACATTACCTGAGGGTAAAAGGTTGGAAGATGACTTTCCAAGCAAATGGACCCAAGAAACAAGCAGGAGTAGCCATTCTAATATCTGATAAAATAGACTTTCAACCAAAATTAATAAAAAGAGATGAGGAAGGACACTTCATACTCATCAAGGGAAAATTCCACCAGGAAGACATCACAATCCTGAACATCTATGCCCCAAATACAAGAGCACCCACATTTGTAAAATAAACATTGATAAAATTTAAACCACATATAGATCCCCACACATTAATAGTGGGAGTCTTCAACACCCCACTCTCAACAAAGGACAGGTCAACAAAACAGAAATTAAACAAAGAAACAATATCTCTGACAGAGGTCATGAATCAAATGGACCTCACAGACATCTACAGAACTTTACACCCAAACACAAAAGAATTTACCTTCTTCTCAGCACCTCATGGAACCTTCTCCAAAATAGACCATATAGTTGGTCACAAAGCAAGCCTCAACAGATACAAGAAGACTGAAATAATCCCTTGTATCCTGTCTGATCACCATGGAATAAAGCTGGACTTCAACAACAACAGAAATAGCAAAAAGCCTACACACTCATGGAAACTGAACAACTTGTTACTAAATGACAGCTGGGTCAGGGAAGAAATAAAGAAAGAAATTAAAGCCTTTCTAGAACTCAATAAAAATGAAGACACAACATACCCTAACTTGTGGGACACAATGAAAGCAGTGCTAAGAGGAAAGTTCATAGCACTAAGTGCCTTCAAGAAGAAATTCGAGACAGCTCATTCAAGCAACTTAATGGCCCACTTAAAAACCCTAGAAAAAGAAGAAGCAGACACACCAAAAAGGAGTAGACAGCTGGAAATAATCAAACTCAGGGCTGAAATCAATCAATTAGAAACAAATAAAACAATTCAAAGAATCAATGAAACCAAGAGCTGGTTCTTTGAGAAAATCAACAAGATAGACAAACCCTTAGCCAAGCTAACTAAAAGGCAGAGAGACACCACCCAAATCAACAAAATCAGAAATGAAAGGGGGGACATAACTACAGACACTGAGGAAATCCAAACAATCATTAGGACTTACTTCAAAAGTCTATATGCCACAAAATTTGAAAATCTAAATGAAATGGACAATTTTCTTGATCGATTTGACTCACCAAAGCTGAATCAGGACCAGGTAAATCAACTAAATAGTCCTATATCCCCCAAAGAAATAGAAGCAGTCATCAAAAGTCTCCCATCCAAAAAAAGCCCAGGACCAGATGGCTTCAGCGCAGAATTCTACCAGACCTTCAAAGAAGAGCTAACTCCAATTCTCTTCAAACTATTCCACAAAATAGAAACAGAAGGAACATTACCAAATTCATTCTATGAAGCCACAATCACCTTGGTACCTAAACCTCACAAAGACTCAACAAAGAAAGAGAATTTCAGGCCAATCTCCCTTATGAACATTGATGCAAAAATACTTAACAAAATACTTGCAAACCGGATCCAAGAACACATCAAAGATATTATCCACTATGACCAAGTAGGCTTCATCCCAGGTATGCAGGGGTGGTTCAATATACGGAAATCCATCAATGTGATCCACCATATTAACAAACTGAAAGAAAAAAACCACATGATAATCTCCCTAGATGCTGAAAAAGCATTTGACAAAATCCAACATCCATTCATGTTTAAAGTACTGGAGAGATCAGGGATACAAGGCACATATCTAAACATAGTAAAGGCGATATACAGCAAGCCTATAGCCAACATCAAACTGAACGGAGAGAAACTTAAAGCAATCCCTCTGAAATCAGGGACAAGACAAGGCTGCCCGCTGTCTCCATATCTCTTCAACATAGTGCTGGAAGTCCTTGCTAGAGCAATAAGACAGTCGAAGGAGATCAAGGGGATACAGATGGGAAAAGAAGAAGTCAAATTATCACTATTTGCAGATGATATGATAGTATATATGAGTGACCCCAAAAACTCTACCAGGGAACTCCTACAGCTGATAAACACCTTCAGCAAAGTGGCCGGATATAAAATTAACTCAAAAAAATCAGTAGCACTCCTGTATACAAAAGACAAAAGGGCTGAGAAAGAAATTAGAGAAACAATACCATTCACAATAGCCACAAATGACATAAAGTACCTTGGCGTAACCCTAACCAAGCAAGTCAAAGACTTGTATGAAAAAAATTTCAAGTCTCTGAAGAAAGAATTAGAGGAAGATATGAGAAGATGGAAAGATCTCCCATGCTCATGGCTTGGCAGGATTAACATAGTAAAAATGGCCATCTTACCAAAAGCAATCTACAGATTTAATGCAATTCCCATCAAATTGCCAACACAATTCTTTACAGACCTGGAAAGAAAAATTCTCAACTTCGTATGGAATAACAAGAAACCGAGAATTGCTAAAACAATCCTCTACAATAAAAGATCTTCTGGAGGTATCTCCATCCCTGATCTCAAGATGTACTATAGAGCAACAGTTATAAAAACTGCATGGTACTGGCATAGAAACAGAATGGTGGATCAATGGAATCGAACAGAAGACCCAGAAATAAACCCACACACTTACAGACACCTGATTTTTGACAAAGATGCCAAAACCATACAATGGAAAAAAGATAGCATCTTCAACAAATGGTGCTGGTCCAACTGGATGTCTACATGTAGAAAAATGCAAATAGATCCATACTTATCACCCTGCACAAAACTGAAGTCCAAGTGGATCAAAGACCTCAACATAAAACCAGACACATTAAATCGGCTAGAAAAAAAAGTGGGGAATACCCTAGAACTCATTGGTACAGGAGAAAACTTCCTGAACAGAACACCAACAGCACAGGCTCTAAGAGCAACAATCAATAAATGGGACCTCATGAAATTGAAAAGCTTCTGTAAAGCAAAGGACACTGTCATCAAAACAAAGCGACTGCCTACAGATTGGGAAAGAATCATCACCAACCCTCTATCTGACAGAGGACTCATATCCAATATATATAAAGAACTAAACAAGCTGAAAAGCAACAAACCAAGTAATCCACTTAAAAAATGGGGAACAGAGCTAAAGAGAGAATTCTCTGTAGAGGAATATCGAATGGCAGAGAAGCACTTAAAGAAATGCTCAACCTCATTAGCCATTAGGGAAATGCAAATCAAAACAACCCTGAGATTTCACCTTACACCCATCAGAATGGCCAAGATGAAAATCTCAAGTGACAACACATGCTGGAGAGGTTGTGGAGAAAGGGGAACCCTTCTCCACTGCTGGTGGGAATGTAAACTGGTACAACCACTCTGGAAATCAATCTGGCACTTTCTCAGACAACTAGGAATAGCGCTTCCTCAAGATCCAGCCATACCACTCCTAGGCATATACCCAAAAGAGGCGCAAGTACACAACAAGGACATTTGTTCAACCATGTTTGTAGCAGCTTTATTTGTAATAGCCAGAAGCTGGATAAAACCAGATGCCCCTCAACTGAAGAATGGATGCAGAAACTGTGGTACATCTATACAATGGAGTATTACTCAGCAATGAAAAATAAGGAAATCATGAAATTTGCAGGTAAATGGTGGGACCTGGAAAGGATCATCCTTAGTGAGTTGACCCAGAAGCAAAAAGACACTCACGGTATATACTCACTCATATAAACATCCAATATAGAATAAACCCACTAAAAGATGTACATCTAAACAAACTAAGCAAAAGAGAGGACCCTAACTAAAATGTTCAATCCCCATCCTGAAAGGCAAAGAGGATGTACATCAGAAGAAAACGAAAGTAGGAAACAACCTCGGAACCCGCTACAGAGGGCCTCTGAAAGCCAGAAGAAAACAGGAAACAACCTTGAAACCTGCCACAGAGGGCCTCTGAAAGCTTCTGCAGTATAGACTGTCAAAGCAGATGCTGAGCCTGATGGCCAACTGATGGGCAGAGTGAATGGAATTTTATGTAAGAAGTGGGAAATAGTAAGAGCTGGAGGGAACGGGAACTCCACAAGCAGAGCAACAGAACAAGATAATTTGAACACAGGGAACTTCCCAGAGACTCATACTCCAACCAAGGACTATTTGTGGAGATGACCTGGAACCCCTGCACAGGTGTAGCCCATGGCAGTTCAGTGTCCAAGTGGGTTCCATAGTAATGGGAAGAGGGACTGCCTCTGACATAATCTGATTGGCCTGCTCGTTGATCACTTCCCCCTGAGGGGGGAGCAGCCTTACCAGGCCACAGTAGAGGACAATGCAGCCACTTTTGATGAGAACTGATAGACTAAGATCAGAAAGAAGGAGAGGAGTACCTCCCCTATCAGTGGACTTGGGGAGTGGCATGCATGCAGAAAGGGGAGGGAGGGTGGGATCGGCAGGGGAGGAGGGAGGGGCTCATGGGGGGATACAAAATGAATAAAGTGTAATTAATAAAAAAAAATAAAAGATTTAAAAAAAGGATTATTCATTATTGTAGGTCAATTATTATCCACTATCTGAAATATTGCAATCCTTTTCTTGTGTATAATGCCATAAAATACTTAAAAATGGAAAACTGAATACTGTGAGCCCCTTCATATAAAATTGCAATTACATAATAAAATATAACAATCTACACACTGCTCTTTGCATTGATGTTCTTTTAAAAACTCATATTTGTTTTGCATATTGCCTGTCAGTCGCTGGAAACTCTAAAAGTATAAACCCACTATTCTGGAGGTATTATGATTTGTTTTATAGTGTATGCTTAATTAATGTGTTCTAATCATAAAGCCAAAGTGTGATGGTATTGCCTAATAAACACATCTTCTGTGTATTGTTGTCAGTTTGGGTTTCGTGTTTGTTCCCTCTTCCTTTCTATTAATGATGGTGGCGTTATGACTGCATTTACCAGCGCTGCACTATTACACTGCCATTTAAATGTTTCATGTGTAAGATCCCCGCCATTCCCCTCATAAACACATGTTGCAACAGATGGGCCAGGCTTAATTATCTCAGTTTAGCAGCAGAAGAAAGCAAAGCTCTGGAAGACAGAATATATGATAAGAATGCTTGAATTATTAAGTCACAGAACTAGAATCAGAATTGGGTTCTTTTGTCAGTCTGATGAACTTTCAGGTGTATGGCACCATCTGCAAGTTCTCAGTTTATAACTGTTTCAAGGGCTTTTCCCCCATAGCAGCACTATTTATTATTGTAGGCACAAAGGCCTAAAAGTAATAAGAGTTTGCTTAAACAGATTGTAGCTTGGTTTTGGGACATCAGTACTCTATTCCTGATTGGCAAGTGACTGTGACTATGGTCTATCACTTCCAATAACTGACTGCTTCATTTAGAAGGAAAGGTTTCTGTTTTCTTTAGCCATTCAATGTAAGGCTATTCTCAGGGCAATCAGAATATTTGATGCCCTTTCTTTTTAAAATTAATTTAAAATCAACTCCAAAGCATAATCAAATGGTTGGAAGCTAACAGATCAGCTGATGAAGTAGGTGATTTCATTCCTATCCCAACAGTTTTGTCAAAACTCTTAAGCATTATCCAATATCTGAGTAAGGCACTGGCCAATGTATATAGTAGCAGTATGCCCTTAGGGGTTAGTTTCAGTTGTTTTCCCCCTAGAGCCCATGGCTTTTGTAGTCTCAGATTCCTGTCAGCTTAGCAGCATGAGTTTCTTCTCATGGAGTCTGCCTTAAATCCAATCAAGATGTAGTTGGCTTCTCCCACAGCACTGTGCCGGCCATTATTTTATCAGTGTATCAACATGTCACTGTTGTAGATTGCACAGTTTATCACTAGGTGATATTGATGTGTTTTTTTTTTCTTCAAGTAGCATACAAAATACCTTCTAGCACCATGAATGCCACTCAATAGTGATAAAGATTCCTGCTGGATAATGGCTCAAATTCTATATGTTCTCTGACATATAGAAATGGCATAAAGGTGCTGGCTTCAGAAATAAGGCCTTAATATCAAGTTGTAAAGAGTAACACAAATAAATAAGTAAATTTAAAATTTCTTAAATGGTTATTCTGATCTTAGAATATAGTTACAGCTTAATTAATGTTATAATTACTATAGGCATTGCTACAGCTTTAATAAGAAATGGCCTCATAAGCTCATATACTTGAATGTTTGATTCTTAGTTGGTGAACTTTTTAGAAAGAGTTAGGAGGTCTGCCCTTATTGGAGGATGTGTATTATTTGAGTGGACGATATAATTTCAACAGCCCAATGCAGGCCCAGTCAACTCTCTACCTCCTTTTTGCAGTGAGCTCTTGGATACTTCTGCAGTACCTTATATATCTGGCTGCCTGCTTACTGCCATGCTTTCCCCAAAGTGATAATGCGCTAACCCTCTGAAAGTGCAAGCAAGCCTCCCAATTAGACAGTTTCTTTTATAAACTTCCTTGGCCACAATGTCTATTTGGAAGCACAGTTAACTCAGTCAGATTGAAACCAGGAACTGGGGTGTTACTGTGAAAGGTAAGACTTTGGAATGTTGAACTAGAAAAGCCATTAAATGCTGTCAATGGGACTTAATCAACCATCTCAAGAGGAGTATAGAAAACAGCAATGCTGGACAATGCAGGTCCAGATCAAGAGATTGTTAATATTAGCAACTGGACTAGAGACCATTGTTGTGATATTTTCAAAATGAATGTTGCCATTGCTCTCCAAAAACCTGCCAGAGGCTAAAATGAAGACTTTTAGATTTCAAGAGAACCTGTATTAGCTGTGTTTTGTTGTTATTAGTAAACCTAAAGTGAAAGAGGATAAGTGGGTGAATATGATATATAAAAATGTCTAGTTTGAGAAGAAAAAGAGCACCAGGAAAGGTAATGTTGGAGTCAGGGTCTGTGCTCAAGAAAATGGGAGTTTTAAAGAAAGGCCTGATGCTTAATAAAATAAGGTAGTGATTTCCTCAGGGCAAGACCCCACTCAGCTAATCCAGCAATTGTGACAGAAATGGTTGGAGGTATTTCCTTAGCAGAATAACCACCAAGTCAAAGCTTATGCAAATGTAAGTTTTGGAGGGGCCAGGTTACAGCCCTAACAGGCAACAGAGCATGCTACATTCAGCCATGTAGTTCTGGATTTATCAAGAAGGCTTCCAAGAAGGGATTGTATGATCTTCCCCCAAAGCTAAGGAAAGTCAAAGATGCCAGGCGTATGGCCAAGGATAACTTACATGAAGACCTAGAGAAGCCATTATTGAAGCTGTGATGGTAAAGCCTGGATTTCCCTGGAGATCCCAAGTTGTGGGAGATGACAGAGTCATGGGATAACTTTCCACTGAGGAGAGCTTTAGACAGAGTATAAAAACAGCTGAAAGAAAAATCAATAATGCTGGAAGCACTGAGAGATGTGAAAAGCTCTTTGACATTAGATATTGAAATATAGAATTAAAATTTTGCCCTGCTGATTTTCAGTCTTGGTTTGGTCAAACATTTCCTCCATATACTACCTGGCTTTTAATCAGTCTTGAGGATGTAAAACAAAACAAAACAAAACACCCAAAAAAACCAAACCAAACAAAACAACAACAAAAAAAAAACAACAAGAAAAACAAACAAACAAACAAAAACTATGGTTACTTTAGAAGTTGGAAAGAAAGCATTTTGTATTATGAAATGGCTTCAAGAATACGGAAATCAGGGAGTAAAATGAGGTGTTTTGAATGAAATGGCTTCCTATAAGCTCATATATTTGAATGTTTGATTCCCAGTTAGCAGACTATTTAAGAAGAATTAGGAGATAGGGCTTTGTTGGAGGTCTGTCCCTGTTGCTGATCTTTGAAGTATCAAAAACCCAAACCATGCTTACTCCCTCTTTTTGAATCCCAGTCTTACAGATTAGATGGAGACTGTATCTTCTCATGAAGCCTCTCCCTGGTGTTTTTTTAATCCCTCCTCTCTCTCTCTCGCTCTCTTTTTGTCTCTTTTTGTTTCTTTGTTTCTGTCTCTGTGTCTCTGTGTCTTTCTTCTCTTGAGCAACCAATGGTTATAATAATTAGTCTAAGACAGAGAAACTCAAAAAGATGTGGAAAGATGATGGGATTTTAAAATTCCAATTGGTAACATAAACGACTAAAGAGACATGTGCAATTTGGTATTATGGAAATAAGCACTTCTTACTAACTCTTGAGTGGATATGAAGGAAACTTTAGAATAAAGTCTGATATTTTTCTGAGAACTTTATGTTCTGTTATACATATATGAGTATCTTTTAGAGAAATTTGTTTGAAAATATTAACGAACCTTGGAATAATTTACACAGTACACTGAAGAAGTTTTACAAATATAATAATTAAACATATCTATGTCTTTCACTTTTATTTAATTTTAGTTAATTTCTTGACCTAGAACATAGTTCTTGAACAAAATAATTTAATACGAATTTACAAATTTTAATTACTCTTTCCATGGGTATTCCCTGTTTCCAATCTTGATAAATTCTCACTGTAATTTGATAGCTCTCAATTGACAATTGATTCTTTTCCTCATTTTCTTTGGCAAACTCACACTCACCTTTAGTCATTCTATTTAAGATGATTCTATTATGCAATGTCTGATATCTTTAAATTTATTTGAATATTTAGCTTAATAAGCTTTAGCCTAGTAGATATAGCCAGTTGTGAAAGAAAAGGAAAAGAAACAGAGTCAAATACTAAGGGGATAAAATTGAGTTTGCCATGTCCATAAGAAAAAACAGACATACACAACACACACACACACACACACACATACACACACACACACACACACACAATTTAGAGCTAAATTTTAACGGTAAAATTTCTATAATATCAACATTTCAACCTTGGAAAGAAAATCATATGACAAGGCATCTAGTTTGAATGGAAGAAGTAAGCATCGGTGTTCAAGAGGAATGGGATCTTGTGCTGAAAGGAAGAGATTTCTGTTAAACATATAATTGACAGTCTTCAGATGACATGGATGATAAATCTCATTAATGATGTAGCCTCCATATAGCACACACCAAAGGTAACTGTCTTAATTTGTAATTGTTATTTCAGTTCTTAAAAGAAAACTCACATTAAGTGTGACAGAAGAAACATAGCAGGGCAGATAGATTCAGAACCGTCAAAAAATAGAAAAGGGGGCACATTGAAAAAAAGATCTCAAGGAATGAATTTCTCCTAGGAAGATACAAAGCTACTGATGTTAAGCGATGTCAACCTAAAAATACAAGTAGAGCCCGAAGTTGTTTTCTTAAACTTATTTTACAAGAAAGAAAATTAAGCATGTTTGATTTTATAGGACTAAACAGAGGTGACTATATAAAGATGTACTATGCAAAATTACTTCAAAAAATGTATGTACTCAATGGAGTTGGAAAGTAAGGGTAGTGACAAAAACACGCTATGACAAAATACTTTTATGACATTGAGTTGTAGCACATATATTTAAATGATAATGTAAAAGTTATAATAAAAATAAAACAATGGAGGACACACAAAAGAAATGTTAGAAGTAATGATGAAGAACACACTTTAGGAAATAAATTAGTACCAAAATACAAATATACAATAATAAGAGAAACTAGGTAGGTATGTGCCTTTTCTTGGCTTTGGACCACATCACCAGGGAAGAACCCACAGATGCAGAGTGCAGACAGAAACCCATGATGCTGTTTCTGGACTTCATCAACTCACAAAGGTTGTACCTGGCAGAATGGTGCAGAAACATGGATCTTAAAAGATTTATTCATAAATAATTTACAGAAATGTCACTACTGTTGAGATAGTAGTAGGTAGCAGGTACTTGAGAGAAATTATGAAAATACCCAGAATGAAGAATTGGAAAGTTATTTCTATATCTAAAGAAGAAATATTCTTTGAGGAATCTAGTAATAATTCTGAAATGTTTTAGGAAGTAAAGATAGAAATAGTATTTAGGAGTCTTGTCATTTTAGATAACAAAGATCAGCAGGGAACCAACAAATGTGATGAGTGTTAAATTGCTTCTGTGATGGGCTAGCAAAATGGCTCAGGGGCTAAAAATTTTTTCACAAACCTGAAGACCTGAGCTCAATTACAATACCAAAATGATAGAATGAGAGAACAAATTCCCACAAGTTATAAGATCATATACATACTATAGCACTCGTAAATAACAATACACATAGACAATATATAAATTAATTAATTGTAATTGATTTGACACTTTTTGTGTCTGTTATTAGTGGACGTATCCAGTGGAAAATCTGATTAAAGAAAAAGCAAGAAGAGCCTTAATTTTTGGATAATTATCACTGACATTTATCCACACATGCATGGCATTGAGATGATCTTTGTTTTTCAATGAGCAACTGAGGCTGAGGTTAAGTAAGTGAATTCCAACAATATGTTTTGATCATTGGAGCAGGGTCAGGTTAGATTTTACTCTGTGACTGGACACTGGCTACCACCTACTTTGTTGTGAAATGATTCTCAGTCTCAGAAGGCATAGAAAACAGATTCTCAGAACTAATATATTAGTCCATGTATTTATTTATGAAATTAGAAGAGGAACCCTGACAAAATCAATGCTAATATTTTAATATGGCATAATTAAGTTCCTTTTCTTGTTAATCCTTATAATCCACCCAGGTATATGGAAAACCCTGGTCCGGGAAAGGCAGTATGATGTACTAACCAGGAGATTAGAATTGGTATACCACTTCTTATTTTTGTTCCTAGAATAATATCTAGGCTGAGTTTCAGAAATATATTTATTCCATTTTATGAATTTATATAATATGTATAAAATGTTCTACAAAATGTTGTCAAATGGAAGATCCACAGAGAAATAGGGACAATGTTACTATTGATGCTGCAGAACTCAGGAGGAGCTGTGGTCATTTTAGACAACTTGAAGAACAGTTCTGAATGAGAATTTGGTAGCAGAGGTGACTGAAATATGAGGCTGCTTCCCATATTCTGGAGCAGGTTCTTGAGGCACTGCAAAGTTTTGCTCATAAACATTTAAAGTCAAAGGAATAAGTACAAATAATTGATCAAACCTATGAGGAATGACGTCCCAGCTGTGACTGCTTTAACTTCCAGAACACTCAGTGAGTTACTTTTATAGAGAGAATAACTAATTCAAGGATAAATGCTTAATTGCAAGATTTCCAGTTTATATATTTTCTTGTGGAGGAGTAATAGCTAATTTCATGGTCTGCTTATGTAATGCTCATAAAAATCTCTATTTAAATCCACAATACTCAGATGTATCCAATTGCTGCTTCCTTTTCTTCTTGATTTACCCCAAAACGTTACGAGAAATAAAAAGAAAACTTTTCAGCAAGAATATATGTTCAGAATAACAAAGTTGTATAAAAACAAGACAAAGAGCTAAAAAGCCTGTCAGAACCAACAGGCCACCAGACATGATAACAATTTTTACTACTTCATAGGGCAGGAAGTAAGGAAACATGAGAGAAAAAAAAAAGGAATAATAATGTTTGATATGTCAAAGAGACATAGGAATCAGCTAAAACAAACCATAGTGATCAAAACAGAAACGAAATAAATGATGAAACAAATAATGTTGGGTTAAAATATAATTCAAAGCATAAAACAAATATCTAAAATTTTAACAGAAACCAAAGGTCAATGAATTAATGCTGAATGATGTACTAATTAGGCAGAAATTATTCAAGTGATTTATTTGTTCTGTATTTAAATTATTTCCTCCCTCCTGACGAGGGAACTTAATTTGTAGAGCATAGGCTTCATGGCAGGGAAGTCTGACAATCCCAACCTTGTGTCTAAGACAATATGAACCCAATAAAATCATGCACAGAGTTCACTGTATCAACAATAATGTAATATAATGTAACTATAATGTAATTGTTGTAGTCAACCTCTTTGGCCTTCTTTATATTTATTTTGTCAGTCTAAGACTGGTTTCTAAAGGATAAAAAAAAAAACTAGATGAAACAAAAGGAAAGTGTATCTTAAGAAATAAATAATTAGCAAGAGCATCAGAATCAAGGAAAGTCTGGGACATTGCCCTAGTCAGGAAGAGTCTAAGCAGAAAAGAGAGCAAATAGAATATACTACATTGGAGGGATCTTAGAACAACAACAACAACAAAAAGAAAGGGATGTGAGAAGCCAAAGGAGTCTGAAGAGAGTGTAGGGTAGTTACTAAGGTACCAATAGTGATTCACTGTCACTAGCAGTAATGGGTCACCCAGATGTGAAATGTCAGTGAGAACAACTTGGCACATGAAGGTAAGATACCTCTCTTCTAACTTTGCAGTGCTGTGTAAATCTGAAATGATCCTAAGAGTTTACATTAAATAAAGAACATTGGCTTCCAATAGGATGTTTTCAGAGAAATATATAAATTTAAAACACTACCTTTAGTCAAAATGTTACCTTTCTTGAGATTCCCCTGAACTGAATACAACATGTTTATTTTTCTGAGGTTGTTTTTCATAAGAAATATTTACTATTGAATCTTGTAAGCACACTTAAAGTAAAATTGTTCTATAAACATACCATATTATATTCACCATAAAGATAATGGTGCTTAGCTACCATGACTAAAATGCAAATATATATATATATATATATATATATATATATATATATATATATATACATATGCTGAGATTACTACACACAAAAATGTATACAGTTTTCCTTAGTTCATATTGGAATGAAGGTATGTCATTAATTTATTTGCAAATAGTATTTAAATAGAATGAGTATAGCCAGTGTGCCATTTATTATTTTGAACATTCCTTAGTTGATGCTTACCTGCTTCTTGTCTTCTATGAAGTGCCATAGGGAGAACATTATAATAAAATACTGCAAAATTTACTTTGCAAATGCTTTTGTGATCTTACTCCTGTTTTCAAATTGATTTGATTTATACGTGACAGTTTGCACTGTCAGTCATTGTCTGGCTTAAGTGATGATTTTTGCTTATGGTAGTCCTGAATCAACAGTTTTAGTTTCAAAGAGGAGTTGTCTCCTCTAAATTTTACAAATATTAAAACTTTACAAAGGGGATTTATGCTATCACAGGAAAAATTGTGACCACATTTCCAATTATAAGATACCTATTATGTTCCTTTGAAAGATACCAGTTACTTTTCCTTGAGGTGGAAATAACTCCATTGAAACCATTTTCTTTGAACAAAAGCAATTTAACCTTTTGCTTTTTGTGGGAGAATGAGCCAAAGATGAGCCTTTAAGAAAATCTGTCTTGATAATTAAGCAAGCAAGCAAACATAATTATTTAACAAGATTGTGCCAGGAAGTAGAACATTTCGAACTAATTGATGAAAAAATTAGAAAGTGTTACTATCTTCAAGGCACATCTATACATGCATGTGTGTTGGTAAAATACAAATTTTAATCATCTTCCTCCCCCTAGAGCACTGTAAATATTCATAGCTTTTTTTCCTCTATTTATATTTGCCACGTTATTACTTCTAAAATTAACTGATAATAAATATCCAGAATTCATTTTCTCTTTTGAGAACTACGTATATCTGACCATGTTTCAACTCCCGTTAATGACAATGGAGTATTTTACAAAGGTTTTTCATTCTTAGATTATTGTGGAATGTGTGTCTAAGGTGTACGCTTAAATTAAAATCATTGAGCCCTATGCTAGGATAGATGATGTTGGTTTCAAGTTACAGCTGAATTGAATCGACTTGTGATCTATGTAAGTGAGGCACAGTGAACCACCAAAGCAGACCACTCTGTGGGTAGAAAAACGGTTCACTGAGGAAAACCTGCAGGGTTCTCTCACGTGAATAGAGAACAGCAGCTGGGTGGGAAAGCAAGTGGATTTTATGAGAGTTCACAGAGTGGGACAGTCTTTGAGCTGATGCAGACTGTTCCATTAATCAGAATCTACATGCCATTTTCCAAGGTAGTTCACTGTTGCGGGGTATATAATGGAACTAGTGATTTTCCTGGTAAACAGAAACCTGCCTTAGGAAGTTCCTGAGCATAGCTGAGTATAGCTGTGTGTGTTTACCCAACAGCAATCCTTCTTCATCCATGTTCCAGTCCCACCTGGATTAGGCCAAGGTAGTCATACTGGAGGCCCAGTATGTTTAAAGCAGTCTATAAAATGCAGACACACATTTTCCTATTATTCAGAAAGTTGTTTTATATCCACCATCAACAGAATCCAGAATATATTGTTTGGAAACAGGAAACATGCGTACATATACAACATATTAATTATCTTGCCCTCCTTTTTTTTCTCTGGCTCCCTGATTCCCATCTCCTTAGAAGATGCAATGATTTCTGTCTTGCTTCCCAAAATATTCCTTCTCCTGATTCCATCCCTTAATTCTAGGTAGTTCATGTCTCTGCTCATGGCTACATGCAACTTCCTCTGAAAAAATCATTTTTGGATTCTAAAAATGCTTATGTAACCTAGTGTATTAAAAGGCAATAAAATCACAATAGCTATCTCAATGCAATCTGGTGTTTATTTGAAACACAGAAATAAATTATTTCCAGGGTCAAGAATCAAACTCTATATTACAATTTATTATCCAGAACTCCCTTAAGTACCGGACTGACAGTGAAGCTTTATTGGAAATCCTACTCTGTGAGATATTACTACTTATTTTCTTTCCCCATTCTTCCTTGGGGTTTCATGTAAATGTCCTGTTTTCAGTATTATGTGCACTCAAGCGCTGATTGAGATTCTACTTCTGGAACATCAGGACATCCTGTGCAACTAATTTTCTCTCAAGCTATTCAGAGTTTTTCCATGGGCTTTGTATAGAACCATTTTACTCAAATGGAGAAAACAAATTATTCTGGCTTATGCTTTCAAAGACAATTTAGTCAGAATAGCCTCTCACCAAAATATTATAAGTGGAGATTGCAAGTTCCAACTTGGTAATTGTAAGGGTGATACTATTAAGAAATATTGGACAGCAGTCTACTCCAGTACAGCTGAAGCCTATCATTAAATGGTGATATCTTTATCTTGGTTATTTCAAACAATTTTTTTTAACTTAAACTTATTTAAAACTACTTTTCAGCTTTGAAACTGAACATACATTAAACACTTTGAGCAACTTAACTTAAAAAGCCACAAAACTTTAAAATTAACTTTAAAGTTAACTCTCTTAGATATTTGTCTATTTTCAAGTTCTTAAAGGCAGATCTTAAGATAAATTTCTCTCTCTCTCTTTCTTTCTTTCCTTAAAACAAAACAAACAAACAAACAAACAAACAAACAAAAAAACTCCTACACCACACAGACTCATCCTGAAATGTCTTTTAGTGGATCATTCAAAGATCTCACTCATGCCCAGGTAGTTTCCTAGGGCTGGAAAGACTCATCAGTCTCCAGCCTATTATGTCCATCAGTATAACATGAAAGACTCTATCCTGAGTCCTCATCTGCACAAAGCCACACCCTTCCTGGCTAGACCAAGCATCCTTGATATGGTGCTTGACAAAGTTCTAGTGCCTGGATGTCCTGGACTGACACCTTGCTGCCCTTGGTGGATAAATCTTACTCTTAAAGGCCTCTTTCTGAAGGCTAGAGTTATGTAACAAAAAGTGGTGCTAATTAAAAATAACGGAAAACTAATGGTGGTTTCCTCAGAATAACAGCTTTGCAGAAAATTAAGTCTTCGTAGAACCTATTTAGGTTTACTTTTAGATTATTAGTAAATGATATTAGTAAGCATGAGATAGAGGACTCAATAAAAAGAAAAAAAATAAAGAAGAAAAACTTAGGGACACTTTAGAAGCTGACAACCTGTAACTGAATCACTAGGTTTTCATATTCAGCTTCAGAAATAAAAATAAACTAGCATGGACAGGAAAAGGTTTTGATCAGGCTGCTATTTACTGATCTTGCTACCTTCCTGAAGGCAAACCAAACAGCTTTAGGAACTCTGATGTTGTCTTATCTGTTAAGGATGGCAAAAAAGATGGAAATTGTATTGAAACAAGGGTTCATAACTAAGACATGGAAAAAAAATTGTCTCCCTGAATTTCCTGTCTTTTTGAGCAGACTTGTTAGATCATGATTTTTCCCTCCCGATGGTATACCCATTTTAAAAATCCAAGAAAAAATTTTAAATATAAAAGAAAAGCAGAAGAAGGAAAGGAAGGATCAAGGAAGGGTCAGAAAGATTAGACTTTTGAAGGAAAATAAGTTTGATTTAATAGGTAGAAGGAAATAATTTTTCATCTAGTAATTCTATGTCAAACTGAACAGAATCAAACTCAAATAGAATTGTTATGTCTAGTTTTTTTGTTTTGTTTTGTTTTAGTAGCTATAATGTACTTACGACACCAATCTTACAGAAGAAAACTTCGAGTTAAAAAGAACACTGATTTTATCACAATTTTAATTTTTAGTTCTTATGAAATTTGCTGTTTGTTCTCTTTGTTTCTTTTGTTCCTATATACTCATGTAACCAAGAAAGACTTAAAGCTATGTAATCAATGATTAAATTTCTGAGGAAATGATTTTGTGTATAAATAAAGCTTGCAAGAGACACAGGGTTGGCAGGGCAGATCAAGTCATGCTGAGCTGTGCTTCCTCTGTCTTGTCTCTTATGAAAGGAGACTGAATGGTGTCTAGAGTTTGAATATTCAGTAGCTGCTCTTGCACCTACCCTTCTTCAAGCCCTTCCCTCATCCCGAGCTAGACCCTGGCACCTTCCCTTTAACCTTTTTGTAACTTAGAGATGTGTGTTTCCCTAGCAACATATGCAATTGCAGAACATTTTTTTCTTTGTTTATACTGGAAGATAAGCCCAGGCTCCCATGAGTTGGAGGAGGAGGCCCATGCTAGAGAAAACATAAAGTAGTTTATGTGAGTTTTGCTTGAGTTTAAGTGAATCAGAAATAGCATAAGCCTGCCTCCACCTCTTTCAGTCTACTACTTAACCTTGTGTTGACTTCCATTTCTCCTTTAGTGATGTGTTATTCAGGGATATCTATTTACTTCAATCATAATTACTGCAAGATCCGTGATTCTATTGTATGTCTCAGCTTGTATTTGCTGGTTACCTGAGTGTTCCAGCTTTCCTGCCTCCTTGAAACCACATACATCTGTAAATCTTTATTTCTTTGTTAAGCTGCACCTGTACTAGATTATAAGACAAATAAAGTAACATATTCTTGCTTTCCCTCATTCTGAATAATCCATTTCATCATATTTTGGAAAATTGTGAGCACAGATGTTTTTCATAGGTTTCCCTGACTAATTTCTGCCTTTCAGTATTTTTTTCCTGAAATGGAAATCATTCCAATATTTAAGGACATGATTTTGTATCAATTTTTTTTTTCACACTAAACAATCAGATTGCAGTCACTAAATCCCATTGTTGGTTTTTAAAGAGGATTAGGGAAAATAATTATTATAAAAACTACTCTCCAATTTTAATATTTTGGTGTATTTTTCACTTTAAAAATTTGGCTACTTTGGTTTAACAGAGAACAAAATATTTAAGAAAATGTAGTCAATGCATCTTAGTCTAATTGAATTGGAGACTTGATAAGTGCTAACTAAGGCATGTGTGTGATAGTAAAATCACTAAACTGCAGGAGTTTTCTGTGCTGTTTTCTTTTCCATGATCTTATTGAAAAGCTTGTCTTAATATCCATTTAATTTCGAGGTTCTCAACTAGTAGTAGGTGTTCCCAACTGTTAGGTCAAATGCAGTTTTGAATTTTCTTAATTTCCATCTACACATCACATAGTGTTTTCATTTTCAATTAAATTTGCCTTCTTTGGGAAAGGATTTCAACCTCTACAAGTTAACAACATTATATTTTAGAGAAAACTTGACTTCTGACAGCATCTTATAAAAGGAAATAGCTTCAAAATTCTATACAGTTGAAATGGATGTGGAATTTAGCTGTACAGTTTATTCATTACGTGGTCTAAAGTTACTATTTCTGGATTTTTGTCTATACAATAGAAGTAATGTGTTATGTTCCATTGTATTGCTTTGAGGTTTAGCTGGGAGGCAACGGGATGGCGATTTTAATATACAAAATAAAGTTCACATACACATATGCACAGACCTGTAACACACACATGCACATATTTGTTATGCCATGTCCTTTGTAATAATCTGCACCATTGGAGGTGACTGCATTCTCTACAGCATCTAACTGGTTCTGATTGTCTCCATTGTTGCTCTTTTCTTGTGAACATTATTGATAGTTGAGCTCACTAAAATTACTTTCATCTGTCTCTGTGTTGTTATGACTACTGAGTCACCCTGATAGAGATCTTAATTTTAATTTTAATATGGGAACATTGTTTGTATTTTGGTAGACATTTATTGCTCTAGAAAAACAAAATTATAAACATGGTATATTTTAAACTGGAAAAATACTTCAGAATAAACATGATTATTAGTAAAAAAAAAGTCTTTACTAATTTAATCTCATCTGTTGAATTTTAGTGCATAGACACATTTACACAAAAGCATTTAAAACATGTTTTGATGGACTGTTTTTGACATTTCCAATATTTAATAAACTTTCATTGTTGAGAGTAAAGAGTATTAAGCAAACTTCTAGATAAAATACAAGTTTTAGAAGAAATCTCAAGAAAAAAATATGCTCAACTGTGGCTGGAGATGACTTAGTGGTTAAGATTATATACTATTTTTGCAGAGACCTGAGCTCGTAGCACCCATGTGAAAGGCAAACCATCCCTTGACATTCCATCTCCAGATGATATAATGGCACTTTCTGACCTCTGTGATCACTTCAAGTCATACAAACAGAGAAAGAGACATACACATACACATAGTCATTGAAATGGCAAAATAAGGTAAAGGCAAAATGAAGTTATAAACAAATAAATACAGTTTTATTGGAAGTAGGGGTAGAAGAAGGGAAAAGTGCTTGCAGAGAGAGGGAGAGAGACAGAGACAGAGTGAGATGGAAAGAGTTGAATTAGAAGAGAGACACAGAAAGAGAGAGAGGAGATTGAGAAGAAAGACATAGAAGAGGAACCAAAATGGCTGGGTTATATAGTGAAGGACCTCTGGGAGAGGGGAAGCACAGCCCCTGGGTTGGGGGATTCAGGGTAGAGGGCAGGCCATGTCAGCCATGCCCTGTAGCAGGTATGGACCAAGAAATGTCTGAAACCAAACACATAGCTTATAAATAGTAAAGCTAAATGTTTAAAATATGTTCAATTAAGTGAAAGTATAAGTACAATTTATCAGAATCTTTCAAGACATTTAAATCAGTTCATAAAAGAATATTTGTGTCATTCACTGTAGAAGAATATCAGTCCAGTAACATGGCTGCTCTGATCATATCCAAAGACCTTCTAGATTTGTGTGATCTGGCTGGAATGCAGACAAGTGCTTAGTAAATTCCATTTATCCTAAACAATGAAGGTTAAAGTTATATTGTAGAAAGAAGCACCCATGTTTGAAAGTAGTGTCTAATTCAGATGCAGAAAAAGTGGTGAATCAGAGAAAGATTTGACAAAATAAGATATTCCTATCTCTCAGGAGAGCAGTGCAGAGAGAGGAAGAGGAAGCAGTTTTACTGAGTTTTACAGAGATAGGTTGAAGAGAGAACAAGCTAGACATAGGAAAAACAGAATGAGCCAGAGAATGAGAAGGTGCCAAAGATTAGAACAGGTTACTAGAGTTAGTTTGAGGCCAAGCAGAGGAATTCAATCAAAGGCGAGAGAAGCAAGTTTGAATCAGTCAGCTTAGAAAGGAGTTTTGAGCCAGAGAACTGAGTTGAACCTGCCAGCCAGAGTTCAGAAAAAGCTAGAATGGGTGAGCTTATTCAGCAGTAAAGTAAAGAGACTGAAATCATTTTAGGCCTAGATTAGGTTGTACAGAGGCTAGAAACTTCTAGGTTTAGGCCTAGGTTAGCAGAGAGAGAGGCAGTAAGCCTCCAAGATGACAATTATTTTAGGCAAATAAAAGATAGTTTACAAATGACTGCATGATCTAGGAAAAATAATTTTAAATCAATTGCCTATGACTATACATTAAAATTTAGGATGAGAGAACAAATAAAGCAAACAACAATGGAAATCAATCAAATAATTTATATCAAAAGTAGCTAAGAGAAAACAAATGATAAAAAAAACAATGGAAAAACAAATGTAATTGAAAGCAGAAATTCAACAAAAATAATTAAATCTCAAAGCTGATATTTTAAATAAAATTAGACAGGCCAAATGGGAAAGACATCAGAAGCAGGAGAACACAGGAACAGGCCAGGAGCCTACTACAGAGGACTTCTAAAAGACTCTACTGATCAGGGTGTTGAAGCAAATACTGAGACTTATAGCCAAACTTTGCGCAGAGTGCAGAGAATTCTTGTGGAAGAATGGGGAAGGTAGATAGACCTGGAGGGAATGGGAGCTCCACAAGGAGAGCTATAATGTCAAAAAATTTGGGCCCAGGGGGAACTGCAGAGACGAATACTCCAACCAAGGTCCATGCCTAGAGATAACCTAGACTCCCTGCTCAGAGGTAGCCCATAGGCAGCTCAGTCTCCAAGTGGGAATAAGGAGAGCAGGGATGGTCTGTGACATGAACTCAGTGGCAGGCTCTTTGATCAATTCCCCTTGTGGGGTGCAGGCTTGCCAGGCCACTGAGGAAGCCAATGAAGCCAGTCCTGATGAGACCTGATAGGATAAGGTCAGGTACAAGGAGAGGTGGACCTCCCCTATCAGTGGATTAAGAGAGTAAGAAAAGGGCATAGGGAGAGAAGAGGGAGGAAGGGTGGGACCGTGAGGAGATGTGGGAGCCGGTTACAGCCAAAAATACAAAGTAAATAAAATTTAATAAATAGTAAATAATAAATTTTAAAAAGAAAAATAAATTAAGCTTCTAAGTAGGTCAATTAAGAGAAGAGAGGAGAGACAAAAAGTAGAACTATCAGAAACAAATAGAAAAATATATTGTGCTTCTTGGATATTTGAGTCAATTTGAAAACCTACACAACTTCTCAGCTTTTTGAAATTCATACCTGTGAAAACTTACACCAGAGATAAAAAGCTATCTGAGGAAGTTTATTATAGGAGTTGCACCTGTCAGAGTCTTCCAGAAAAGAGCAACAATTCTGGGTGGTGTACGGCTGAATCATTTCAGATATTTAAGAAAGCATCTAAGGAAAAATTCTCAACAGAAAACAGGACAAGTTGAATGTCACCATATCTATAAAGACATATACAAAGTGATTAATTGTTGTGCACAAATATCCAGCTATTTTAGCCTTTGATGATCAAATATGATAACATATCAAATATGATAACATCAACAAAATATATAAGAAAAATCATATAACTGGTCCAGAAAAGCTGACTTGCTCTGGATTTCTCTGTCTGAAAATGTATGGTGGACACTACATAAAGACATTTGACTTTGACCTCTTCTTATGCCAAGACACTTGCTCACAAATAAAAATGAATATGTTAACATAATGCTTAAAGTTCAACACCTGTTGAGGGTACCAATAAGTTAAAAAAAAGCAAGAAAAAAAAACAACTTGTTTCAGCACAATATTAAATGTCTTCCTTACTTCTGTAAGGCAAAATATCATATTTGGATGAAAATTTAGACCATATTTTATACAACACTTTTTTTTCTGTATAGATTCCAAAATGTCTGACAAAAGGGAAAAAAAAAAAACTCTTGAAGCTACATGGTCAGATCAAAGTGGCTTGAGAAAAAAAAAATATCTGAAACTCTTACAAGAAACAAAACATTGACTTGGATCTTTAAACAGCAGACATTTGTTTCTTTCTATTCTTGAGGGATGGTAGACAGAAAATCCAAGTGTGGAGGTTTTATTGCTCTGGGAGAATTCTTGTACTACCTTGAGTTGGCTGCGCTCCAGCTGTTTTCTCTCTCAGTTAAAGTGGTTAGCAAGGTGTAAGAGATCTGTACAATGAGGCTGTATTTTTCCATAGAAGAAATCATATTTTATATACATAAATCATGCAGACTTCACAGTAAGGGTTACAGCCATGAGGTGTTCTTTGTTTTCCTGTTGTATCAGTGGTGGGGCAGCATTATGAACATCAGTACCAAGATCTCCTTCTATTCTTTCCTGGTGTGGAATCAGCAGAAGCCTAGGAATGCCCTGACTTCTAATTCTGCTTTGCAATGAAAAACACTGTTCAGCATAACTCTAGAGTTTATGAGGGCTGAGATATTTCCTAATAACTGAAAGTGTATGGTAAGTAGCTCTATAACCACTGGAAGGAATAGCATGAAGGAAAATGTATTTTAAAAATCTCTTTACTAATTCCTGATGTTAGTTTGCAGTTTTTTCATATTTTGTTTTTATTTTATTTTATTTTTATTTATTGCAATTATTTCACATTTTATCCAGGCTGTAGTCCCTTCCCTAATCCCTTCCCAATCCCATCCTCCCTCCCCTTACTCCCCCATCCCCCTCCCCCAGTCCACTTATAGAGGAGGTCTCCTTCGTTTCCATCTGAACATACCCTATCATATCTCATCAGGACTGGCTACATTGTCTTCCTCTGTAGCCTGATAAGGCTGCTCCCACCTCAGCAGAAGTTGATCAAAGAGCCAGCCACTGAGCTCATATCAGAGACAGCCTATGTACTACTTACTAGGACACCTACTTGGAGACTGAGCTATCATAAGCTACATCTGTGCATGGGTTCTAGGTTATCTCCATTCATGGTCCTTGGTTGAAGTATCAATCTTAGAAAAGACCCTTTGCCCAGATATTTTGGTTCTGTTGCTCTCCTTGTGGAATGTCTGTTCCCTCTTTTCTCTGTCTTCTGTTTCTGTCTCATTTGCCTTTCTGAAAGAGGATTGAGCATCTTACCCAGGGTCCTCCTTCTTGCTTAACTTCTTAAGGTTTACACATTTTAGTACATTTATCCTATATTATATGTCTAATATTCACTTCTAAGTGAGTATATGTCATGTGTGCCATTCTGCTTCTGGGATTCTTCACTTGGGATGATCTTTTCTAGTTCCCACAATTTGCCTGTGAATTTCATGTTTTCTTTGTTTTTAACTGCTGAGTAGTAAAGTTTTGTTGTGTACTTTAGCATATTTTGGATATATGTCTAGGAGTGGTATAACTGGATCTTGAGGAAGCTCTATTCCTAATTGTCTGAGAAAGCACCAGATTGATTTTCAAAGTGGTTGTACGAGTTTACTTTTCCACCAGCAATGGAGGATGGTTCCCCTTTCTCCACATCCTCTGTAGCATGTATTGTCACTTGAGTTTTTGATCTTAGCCATTCTGATGGGTGTAAGGTGAAATCTCAAAGGTCGTTTTGATTTGCATTTCCCTGATGACTAAGGAAGTTGAGTATTTCTTTAAGTATTTCTCTGTCATTCGATATTTCCTCAATTGAGAATTCTCTGCTTAGCTCTGTACCCCCTTTTTAATTGGATTCCTTGTATAAAGAACACAAGAAGTTAAACAGCAACAAATCAAGTAATTCAATTAAAAATGTTTTTGTTTGTTTGTTTGTTTGTTTGTTTGTTTTTCAAGACAGAGTTTCTTTGTGTAGCTTTGGCTGTCATGGACTCGCTTTGTAGTCCATCCTGGCCTCAAACTCAGAGTAAAAAACTGGAAAAAGGTTTTCTAAGTAAACAGATCCAGAAATCAAGCTGGAGTCACCATCCTAATATTTAATAAAATAGACTTTCAATCAAAATTAATCGAAAAAGATGAGGAGAGGTACTACATTCTCTTCAAAGGAAAACTCCACCAGGAGGACATCACAATCCTGAACATCTATGCCTCAAATACAAGAGCACCTGCATTTGTAAATGAAACATTATTAAAGCCTAAATCACACATTGGTCCCAATGCCTTAATAGTGGAAGACTTCAGCACTCCACTCTCACCAAGGGACAGATGATCTAGGCAGAAGCCTAGCAGGGAAATAATGACTCTTACAGAGATCTTAAATTAAATGGACCTAATATACATCTACAGAACTTTTCCCCAAACTCAAAAGAGTAAACCTTCTTCTTAGCACCTCATGGAACCTTCTCAAAAATTGACCAAATAGTCGGGCACAAAGCAAGCCTCAACAGATACAAGAAGATTGAATTAATCCTTTGTATCCTATCAGACCACCATATTCTAAAACTAGACCTCAACAACAGCAGAAATTACAAAAAGCGTACATACAGAAATTACAGACTTCCTAAAATTCAATGAAAATGAAGTCGCACACACCTTTAATCACTGCAAGCAGGGAGCACAGATAGATGGATCTCTGAGTTAGAGGCTAGCCCGGTCTGTGGAGCAAGTTCCAGTTCAGGAGTGAGGGCTACACAAAGAAACACTGTCTCTGGGGCACCGGTCATCAGGACATGATTTTATTGTGTCTTAGAATGAAATGAATTGTCTTCATAGAAAGAAAAAATAATCTACAATGTAGCTGAGTATGGTGGCTTGCACACATAATCGTGGCTCTTGAGACCCTTGGGCAAGTACATCACTATGCTCAGGCCAGTCTGGCCCATATATTGTGATCTTGTATAATGAATAAATGAATAATAAACAAGTAAAATAAAAAATTTAAAATGTCAGTGATACACTCTGTCATCAGAACATTATCTTATCTATTAGTTTTGTTAAGAAACAGAAAGTATTATCTAGAAAAAAAATAGCTAATATAAATAGAAAGAAGGAAAATTATGAACAACATTTTAAAATATAGACTAGAGACATAATAAAGGTAGTACTATTCATCATTTCGTCTATATTGGTATATAACATATACTCTCCAGATTTAGCAGGTATTTGAAAAATTTAGTAAAGAAATGTTAACTATTGGGGGAAACAAATGTGTACTCCAGAATTATAAATTAAAATATGTAATATAAAATGTTTATTTTACTTTTATTGCTTTTCTCTATTTTTCTTTTTTTAAAATACAATAAATTTCTCCTCCCCCAATGCTCCTCATATCCTATTGGCTTACCTAGATTTTCTCTTTCCAGTGTTCTCTCAGTTTATATTTTTCTTTTTTCCATCTATTTTCCAGTCTCAAAATATTTTACTTAATTTGATCACCTGTTTGCACCCTCCCCCTTTATCTTTTTTCTTTTGATTTTCCTTGATGCCCTCAAAGGATTTGCTTATTTCCTCTATAAAAGTCTATCATCTTCACAATACTGAATTTAAGGTTACTTTGGTGTCCTACGTCTGTATTAGGGTATCCACGGCTTGTGGTAATAGAGTATCTGGACTCTGATGGTGCTGTATTTCTGTTGTTGATTGTGTTCTTATGTTGGCTCCGTGTCACATGGGTTTGGGGTTGTTTTAAGTGCTGATATCTGAGTTTATCTTTCTTAGGTGGATTTTTTGTTTGTTTGTTTTTTCCTGGTTTCTTTCTGTTTTCTCTCTCGTCTTCTGGCCTGTGGTTTGGTGACCAGTGAGTCTTCAGGTCCAGTAAGGTTGCAGCCTGCTTGGTCTCTGTGGTTCCTGGTATGGCATGGCCTCCAGTCTGGCAAAAGTCTTCTTCCAGAACATATTGGGCAGAACATAGAGCCCGTGAGAAGGGTGGAGTTTCAAGCTCTTGGACATGCTTCCAGAAGTGTTAGGAGGCAGTGGTGGTATCTTCCTTAGCATCCCTAGTGCTGGTAATGGCTTCAGGTAAGCAGCTGGAGTCTTGGGCTGGAATATGGAGCCTAAGGGCTGGGTGCCATTCAGAGCCCCTGGATAGGCTTTATTGAGGGTTGCGGAGCAGTGGATAGTGTCTTACCTGGAGTACTTAATACTTGTGTGTCCTCTGAGAAAGTAGCTGAGTTTTTTTTGCCCTCTTCCCATTTTCAGCCTCTCATTCCAATCCCTGTCCCCAGTTTATCAATAACTATCTGTCTATTTATCCTTCCTATAGAGATCCAGCCCTCCCCCGTTGATCTTGGCATTTCTGACTGATATAAAATGAACTATTAAAGTAGTTTTGATTTGGATTTCCCTGCGAACAGGATTTCCCTGCTAAGGATGCTGAACATATAAGTGTTGCTCAGACATTTGAATTTCCTCTTTTAATTAGTTTTTGTTTACAACTGTTCCCATTCTTTTTTTTAACTTGGGTTATTTGATTTCTTGATGCTTTTTCTTTTGGGTTCTCTGTGTAATTTAGAGATTAGAACTACATCAGATATATAGCTGCTGAAAATCTTTTCCAATTTTGTAGCCCCCTTTGTCCCAAAGATGGTGGCTCTTGCCACAAAAAGCTCTGAGTTTCATATAGTTCCATTTATTAATCTTTTTCTTATTACCTGTGCTATTGGCATTCTACAAATGGGTTCTAACAATGGGTTCAAGACTATTCATTTTTTCTTCTACCCAATTTAGTGTCACAAGTCTTATATTGAGGTTTTTGATCCTTTGTGCTGAGGTACAGATTGGAGACAGAGAACAAAAAATGCTTAGGCAAATGACAGAAAATAGAGCTGGCTAGTATTTGTAAAATAATTACTCCTAGATAGAACTTTGTTGAAAAGTGGTTAACAATATAATGAACCAGCACTTCCAAAATGTAATAAAATTATTTCTTTATCCACAGTTCCACATAGCTCTGTAAACATTTGACAGATAAATGTGCTGAAAAAAAAAGTAAAAATCATTTTATAGTCAACCTACTGAAAATCAAACAAAGAAAAAATTTTCTAAACAGTGTGAATAAAACACACTGCAGGAACCACACCTGGCTCATCAGAGCCACAGCCCACAGGACAATAGGAAATCGCTAAGACTCTGCAAGCACTTAGCAAACCAAGAATTCTACAGTCAACAGACACATCTGCAAACAATGGAAGAGAAACAAAAACACTTTCACGTAAGAGCTGAAGAGATTTGCTGCTGTCCAATCTATCAGACAAAGGCTGTCAATCAAATTTCTGCAGGATTTAGAAGGAGCAGCTACAGCATGAAAGAAGCAGGTGCACAGAAAGCAATGGAGGTGTCAGAAGTTGCGCTTGTGAGGTTTAATGAAGAGAAGATTGTGTGCTTGTCTTTGAAGTTACTTAGAGATTAGCTTCCTGTTTAAATAAAAAAAATTAACATCTTGTCTAATGTAAATTTTTTAGATATAAAACACGTAAGAAAAATCACACTGGCATAGGCAGAATCATAGGTAGGGTTTTCTTACTGCTTTCACTGCTAAGAAAAAACTAGGTACTCACTGTTTCTTTGTTCTCCCTAAAGAGGCAACTATAGCACACAAAACCCCGAGAATATGTGTGTACAATATGTGGTATATAGTATATATAATTTTCATATTGTCTATTAAGCTAAAAGATAACAAAGTTCGGTGTGATGGTGCACTCCACAATGTCTGAACTCTGAAAATAGAGATGAGAAGATTGTTCCAACTTAGAGATCAGTCTTGGCTGCATTATGAGTTCAAGGTCTGGTGGGACTATACTGAGATACCACCTCAAATAAGAAAAACAATAATAAAAGTCCAACAAATAGAACAAAAATTTAGGAATGTAGCAAATTGTTGGTCAATCCTAATGAGATCTACAAGTACATTAAATGTTATAAGACAGATCTTCTTATTGTAAGAGATAAATTGTACAGGAGGAAATGAGTTCAAATCCCAACATTCACGTAGAAACTAGGCATTGCTGTACTTGCCTATAATATCAGAATGGAGGGGGTAGAGACAGGTGAATCCTAGGGTCTTTTTTGTTAGCCAATTTAGCCCAAATTTTTCTCTTCTGCTTCAGTTAGATGCTCTGTTCCAAAAAGTGAGGTGGATTGTGATAATGGAAGGCACCGTATGTTTTCCTCTGTCAGCTACACGTAAACCCATGTTTACACACGTAATTTCAACATATGCCAATGACTCTCTCTCTGTCTCTCTGTCTCTGTTTCTCTCTGTGTCTCTGTCTCTGTCTCTCTCTCACACACAGACACACACACACACAATCCAGAAGAGATTCACATAGCATTTATTAAACTCACATGTTTGGCCTAAGCAGCAGCTACATGGATCCTGAAGAGTGACAGAGAATTATTTCAAACCTACCCCTGGGCTGACTCCCCTGGTGGCTGCTCTACCAGATGTACGCTCATTGCTTTTGTGAATTAACACATCCCTTGGTACCTGATATGTAGCTACTGGTATGACAAATTGCTTTGTCTTTATCTCTGTCAATAAAGCCAACCAGACATCATCTTAAATGAGATGTTTTGATTTATATGCTTATTTTATACATACATATACCCCGAGCCATGGAAAAGACCGAGTCACTAATTGTGTGTACACATGCATCTATGTGTTTGTAAAGGTGTTTATGTGTGTATAATTGCATACACCAAATTTGTAAGTATTCTAATTTATAATTTTAAAAGTATTATTTGCTATGAGGAACAACAAGAACTGAAGAAAAAAAAAATAAGCAAGTCCCGGATGGTGTATGACATGCTCTACTACACTGGCCATCTGATCCAACAGAGCAAGTGGCATTCAAAGTGTCAGTAGCAGATAAGGAGGCTGCCTGGAGCTGTTGGTGGCCTGTATCAGAAAATAACAGCTTGAGTCCTCAGAACATTTCAACAGAGTCCAGACCATCTTCTCTGTATACTTTCCCTTGGGATCTTTGGAGCCTTGGTGCAGATTAAAAGCTTGACTAGTCTGTTCTTGAACTTCTGGGTGTTATCTGACCCAACACCCCATGCAAGTGGACATGCATAGAAGTATATGATCAAGAAATAGAAGTGAGGCAGACAAAGCTGGCTCATGGAGGCCCTGAGGTCACAATAAGGTTCTTCAACATATAGTCTAAGTGTGTGTGGTGGTGTCCAGTGTTGGTGCACTGCCTTCTCTCTCTACATAAGAACCTGTGACATCACTGAAATATTCTCAAGGTCATTTGTAGAGGAAGCTGACAATGCAGGGCCTGGATTACAGATTATTGGTCACACTGGGATGTACTACTGTGCCACTATAGTTCTTTCCTTAAAGATTCCTGAAAGACAAAATTGAGGGAAATGTCTAAATAGATAGAGCTTTCAATGATGTACTTTGCTGTAAAAATTCTTAGGAGAAGAAAGAGAAAGATTAATTATAAAATACTAATACAACATTTTGTACAGCTGGGCATAGAATTGAGTTAAAATATTGAAAAATTTGGGGGTAGAGTTAGTGGATAAATTTTTTCAAATGTGCCTCAAATGGGTGGTCCTGTATTTTGTGATAAGTCACCATAGACCACTTCATTACAGAATACATTTGAGAATTCATCAGATAGAAGTAGCTGTTCTGGGATGACCTGCCAGAGCTTCTGACTGCTGCTTTTGTCACTCAAGAGAATGATGTGAGGTGACATTAGGGAAGTCACCAGAGGTACCTCCAAGGCAAATCTTCTGATGTTCCTACCCCAAAACATAATTCTGTACTTCAGAGAGGGCCAGTGTGTCATAGATCTGGCCTACAGCCTAGGGAAAGCTTGTAGCTACCTGGTGGCAGGCTGATTACATTGGGTTGCTTTCTCATGGGAGGAGCAGAAATTTCATCTACCAGGAGCATGTCAAATGTAAATATTTTCAGTCTTTCCATGACATGCTCGAAATGCTTCAGTCAAAACTTCTACCCAAAGCTGTCCATGTAACCTTACCTGTTGGAATGGTATTGACCAAGGTACTTCATGTGACCAAAGCCTTCACTTTACAGCAAAATAGATAAGGTTTTCACAAAAGAATCTTGGCAACTGGCTGAGAAGACAACTTTGTTTTTGTTTTTTTTTTCCCCACATAGACCCTAGTATTCTTTATTCGTTCAATAATGAATACCTATGTTTTATTGACGATAAGAAAAGCTTTCAAAATAGTTACGTATAGACCAGTATTTGTTTCTACATAGCTTCAGCCCCTACCACTATCACTTTAAAGTATCGACTTTTGCTCTTAAGAGGTAAATATATGGCTAAGGCTGTGGCTAACTTTGGCGTGCTGGCCTGCCAGCTAGCCTGTCATGGGCTAGATCTTGGGTTTGATCCTCAGCATCAATGTACTGGACATGAGCATGCACGCCTGTAATCCCAAGGCAGTAGAACCATACACCTCCCCTGGCTGTAAAATAAACTCCAGACCAGTCGGCCCCGCATGAGACACTCTTAGAAAGACTATATGCTCAAATATTCGTTTTTATCATATAGACATTAAAAGTTGACATACCTAGAGACACTTCCATTTCATACCAAGCACAAGGTGACTCTGACAATTCAAGTCTCTTCCAAACTTGGAAAATTCTTTATATGGCAAATTATAATCCACTCCATCAGAGAAAATCCTTCAGTCTCCGAAGAGCAAACACCCCTGCCCTGGACTGGGAATGGGGATGCCATTGGAAAATGCCTTGCATGTGCTTGGAAGCCCTTTGTCCATGAGATTAGTGTAGTTCTGACCCCTCATTAAGGAAATTTCTCCTGGTAACAAAGAGAGATTGTTATAGAAAACCACAAAAATGCAGAGGAGTAGAGTGCAGTCCCAGTATATACATCTATAAAATGCTCACAAACAAAAGTCAGGAAACATTGTGAAAGAGGGTGAAGAGAGATTGTAAGAGCCAGAGCAGCAGGAAGTTTCCAGAAAGATTGTGTCTCCTAGTTACGTCAGAAGCTACACTTGTAGTCTTACCAACATAGCTCCAACACAGGCTGTACAATAAACCACCAATGGGCATGTAACATAGACACAGGCCTCAGGAGGCCTCAGTTCTACAGAGAGAAAGTCATACACTGAAGCATTCTAATATCCTTTATCAGTATATCACAAGTGTTATTTCCTCTCTAAAGGAAAAAGTGTATATATTTGTTCAGATAATTTTTCTTCCTACAAAAAAAAAATGACTTTAAATGTCCTATGAGACTTTCTTTATTTTTTTAAATTCATTATTACTACCATTATTATTACTTACAATTAATTCATTTTGTATACCGGTTGTGGTCCCCCCTCATCTCTGGTCCCACTCTCCCTCCATTTTCTCCACCATTGCCCTCCCCTAGAACACTTATGGGGAAGTCGTCTTCCCCTACTATCTGACACTAGCCTATCAGGTCTCATTGGGACTGTCTGAATCCTTTCTTTGTGGCCTAGTAACTAGGGAATCCACATGGAGACTGAGATGCCTATGGGCTACTTCTGAGCAAGGGGTCTAGGTCCTCTTCCTGCATGGTCCTTGTTTGATGCATCAGTCTCTGCAGGTACCCTGGGCCCTGATTTTTTTTTAATATATATTTTTTTTATTTATTACAATCTATTCAGTTTGTATCCCAGATGTAGCCTCACCCCTGTTCTCTCCCAATCCCATTCTCACTCCCTTATCTCCTCCCATGCCCATTCCCTAGTCCCCTGATAGTGGAGGATCTCCTTCCCTTCCATTTGACCCTAGCTTATCAGATCTCATCAGGACTAGCTGCATTGTCTTCCTCTGTGGCCTGGACAGGTTGCTCTCTCCCTCAGGGGAAGGTGATCAAAGAGCTAGCAACTGTTCATTTCCTTGCAGGAGCTCTGTCCACTCCCGGTCTTTCTATCCCCCCCTTCTTCCATAAATTACCTGCACTCTGCCCCAAAATTTGATTGTGGGTCTCTGCATCTACTTTGATCTCCTGCTGGGTGTAGTCTTTCAGAGGACATCTGTGGTAAACTCCTGTCTTGTTCCCTCTCTTCTACCGCTTTTTCTGTCTATCCTGTTTGCCTTTTTGAATGAGAATTAAGCTTCTAGCAGACAGTTAAGAGTGCCTTGAATTGCATTGAATTCAGGTCTTATAAGTTTGTGTGGCTGCCCTATTATCAGAACACAGAGCTGTAATTATTGTAGTGTTAATTGCTTGCCACCCTGCATTTACTATCTTAGGAAATATCTAGCTTCCCCTCCTTTCATAACAAGGCAAGTAAGCTAGAATATAACCTATAATGACATCACATCCACAATCATATCCCCATTTTTGTAATATAATCTCATTTATAAAGATTACTTCAATTTAAATCCCAACCTTTAGTTTTCCAAAATATGTATTTTGGTAACATATTGAGCTTTAATATAACCATCCTCATATTCTTGACCTTGTTCCCAGTTGTTCCTTGAGGAGATCTTCCTAACTCTAAGATTCACAGTGAATTCTGTTGGCCTCAGTAATGTAAGATACCCTTTGGGATCCTGGATCTTATTTTGTTTGGATGTAATCTATACTTGAATATCTTTCTGTAATCATGCCTTACCAATGACTGTATTTTTTTCATTTAAATGAAACAAACTGTAAGTGGTTGTCTTTAAAAATTAATATTAGTGTTATTTTATATTTCAGCAGACAAATAATAATTGTATTATGCTTATGGGATATAATGTGTTGTTTTCAAAAATTTTTATATTGTTGGGTTTATTCAGTAAATGTACTTGTCCCCCCAGTTCTGCTGACTTGAGTTTCTTTCTCAGGAACACAATGTAAAAGAGTGTCTACTCTGAGGACCCTTAGCGCCAAGGTGAAAGGGGAGAAAAGGTTGTTTTTGCTTTATGGAGCCGTCCTCCTCTGCCCAGGGTAAGATGATCAGTTCTCACTTAGAAAGACAAATGGGAAGAACACTGGAAGTAGGAAAAAACAAGTAAAGGACAGGACCCTTGAGGTCTTTCTATCTCCCCCTTCTTTCATAAGATTCTCTGCACTCTGCCCAAAGTTTGGCTATGAGTCTCAGCCTCTGTTGTCTTCTTATCTCCACACCCATGCAATTGCAAGCTCATGACTATCCCTCCCCCACACACACATTTTAAAAATTGTTTTCATTTTTGTGTGAGTAAACAAAGCGTATTTACATATGTGACATCTTGCTCACTTGACATATAACTGAGCAGGATTACTTACTATAGTCATTCTGATGTGCACTACATCTCAAATCTTAGTTTTCCTGACTATGTGAAGCACTGTGCTTCTCCTAGTAACTATCTAAAACATGAAACGTGTATATACTGTGTGAAATGGCATTGTGACTTAGTCTGTGGTGACTATTACTTCACTGTATTGTGCACAGAAGGTAAAACGCTGCTGGTTGTCACAAGGCACTCAATAGTACTTTCCTAGTGAGATTTAAGTTTCTTGTTATGCAGCTTTTATTTTCTCACCAGGAAGAGCTAGACTACTGAGGAGAGTGAGCATATGGAGGGTCTGACAAAGTTATTTGTTTGTGATAGGAAAAACCCTATCTGTAATATGACTCCAAGAACAGGGATTAACAGGGTTGGGTGGTGTATATCAACAGCAGAGGTAGAGGTGGAACAGACATGGGAAGAGTTGAAAGGACTATGCTATCAGGGATCCATGTTGAGAGAGTGAAAGATCTGGGTTGTAATCAGAGGAAGAGCTGTTTCAGGAGAGAGGCTGTGAGAAAAAGTCAGGGCTATCTTAAGGGCTTTTGGCTTTTCTCTTCAAAACATAAAATTACCATTTGATATGATGGGTAATCCTTAAAAGTTTACTCAACCTCTACTTCTCAAACCAAATGGCACAATGCCTATGAATTATTAAGTAAGCATATGTGTTTTTTCTAATGCTAACCATCTTATTGTTTGTAGTTGTGAGGTAAACAAGGCCATGGAGAAAGTTTTGATCCTCAGCTTTGCTTGATGCTCCTGCTTTGCTAACTGTTAAGATTACAAATTGTGACAAGAGTCTTAATACCTATGGTCCTTTTTCTAGTGTTTCCTAATCACTACCCTACAATGTAGGGTAGAAAACCAAACCAAACCAAACTAAACTAAAACAATTCAAATAACATAGCTGGGTCACTCAATTTTTATTAGGACATAATTCTATTGATTAAAGAAACACTTTTTTAAATGTTTGAAAGAAAAATGCCATCAGTGTTTCTGAACAGTAAGGCATAAGAAAACTAAAGCAAAAGTGAGCAAAGACTTAGCATCACAATAATACCATGATGATTTATTAAATGCTTCAATAACAACAATGATATGGGAGCATTTATCAAGTTAATTTACGGTTTATGCCTTTTAGAAGACATGAGGTTCTCATACGAAATAAAAAACCCATACAAAATAACAGAATAACAGAATGGACACTAGGCTAGTGTTTTGTTTGATTTTTCACATTTACCTAACAAATATGGCAGAAACAGTGATGGGTTTCCTTCTGAGGAGCTCAGGCTCATGAGATGCAATGACAGAAACTGCTTTTAACCTGCTAAGGAGCATTGGAGTTACTGCCAGGAAAAAAAAAATCAAGAATAGGACAGTGTTTCTCTTGGTAAGAAGGACAAGTTTTCATAATAACTTAAAACTGGTCTACTTTTCAAGCATTAAATTGTTCAACAGAAAGTTTAACTTGAAAACATGGATTATGCCATTTTAGTACAGGAACATTTTTAAGCATTTTTATGATGAAGCCATATGAAAATTAAGCATTTATCACTTGTCATGGAATGCATTCTAGATATGACATAAGTATAAACTCTTAAATAACACTGAATTAGGGAGCATATACTTGCATTGATTTATATTGATATCACTCTGTAGCCACTCTTTTGGGCATATTCATCAGACAAAGACCTGTTATGTGAAAACCATAAAATTACTAGTTTCTTTCATATACTTATTTTTTACTTTTTATTGGTTCTTTGTGAATTTCCCATCATGCACTCCAATCCCACTCATCTCCCTGTCTCCTCATACACACTCTCCACTGTTGCAACTTCCCCACCCACAGAAAAAGAAAGAAAAGGAATCTTATTCTGGAAGTGATAACTGTATCACAGTGTGTCTCACAGAATATCATCTTGTCCACACGTCTTTGACTACACATGTTAATTGCAATGAGTCATTGTTCTGGTCCAAGAACTCTGACTTCTGCTATCAATACTGAAACCTCACTGCGACTCCTCTCAGATATCCTGTTGTTGTCCTCTGTCACGAGGATCCTGTAGTTTTGGGTCTGTAAGACCAGCCCTTCATGCACTTCAGCAGTTCATTGATGGGGTAGATGATGGGGTAGGTCAATTTAAAGCTCTTGATCAGGGCCTGAGAGGTATCTGAGCTGGTCAGTCACTAGTTCTCCAGGACCCACACTAGGACAAGCTCTGCTGTCCTGTGCTGGCAGGCCCATCTGATGCCACAGCCAGCATGGGGCTTAGCCAGCTCTCTTGCTCTCAAAACCTACAACCAGGGCCAGCTCTACTGTGGTGCCAGGCTGAGATTCAGGGTCTGGTATTCCAAGTGTTGCAGCAGTAAGGGGGAGACTCAGCTCTCCTGCTCGCATGACCCTGCCTACAGATTTCCTGCCTGCCTTCAGTGACAAGGGGCAAGGTTATGGCAAGTCTTCTCTTCCTCATCCATGTCTCAGAAAATACCCTTGGGCCCATATATATTTGGTCCTTGTGGAGCTCCTATCCTTTCCATATCATACTAATTCCCCCTTCTTTCATATGATTCCCTGCACTCTGTCAAAAGTTTGGTTATGAGTCTTAGTATCTGCTTTGATACACTGCTAGGTAGAGAATTACTAGTTCTTAATGAGATGATTCTGAAAAAAAAAAAAAGATTGAAGCATAACTATAATACTTGATGCTCAAGGGTGATTCCAGCACTGCAAATTTTGTGGATTCTTTAGAATCTTCTAAGAATGAAATTTAGATGTGAGTGATGAGGCTGATGGCTGTAGCTGAATGCATTTGACACCAAAGCCTGCCTGAGAAAGCTCAGGGGTTTGTTGTTATTTATGTCTCTGAGGAGATATTTGCCTTGTCCTTGTTTCACTTGTGTCTTTACTTCCTATACTTTCTATGCCCATGTTTCTACCCAGAGCCACTTCCTCAAAGCAGGGATGCTGTTGAAGCTGCTTTTGTTCCAAATCATAACAGTTGGCTGTCTCTAAATGGTAGCGAATTTTCTTTCCAGAACATTTTGTTTTCTTTCATAAAAATAAAATGATCCCCACAGAGAAGACAAGGGCTTGAAGAATATCCTCTGCAGGTACTGAAGCTAGGAAATTAAATTCATGTGAGTGGTCAGCAGAAGACGTTTCTATTGTTAATGTTTGCGTTAGGACTGGTTTCTCAAACTGTACGTCTTTGTAAGTAAAAAAAAAAAAAAAAGATGCATAATGGAACCCTTTTCCCATAGAAACCTTTAAAATTGGCGAACAGCCATCTTAGCTGCCAGAAGTGTCCTGGCCATCCTTCATAGAAATGAGGTTGGTAGTCATCCAATGAAGAACCAGACATATAAGCTTTAATACAGCACAGAATCTGCTTCAAGATCAAATATTTAACTGTGAATTCTCTGCCTTAACTCAAAACATTCAGCTTTATGAACATGTGATAAAAATAATTTTGCCAAGTTAAATAACTTTAATTGAGATTAGAAAGATGAGATAGATAAATTACCTAAAGAATATTAAGATGATTGGGGTAGACATTTTAGTCAGGTTCAAGATATGAAACAGAAAAAGTTAGCTTTGTCTTTATGACTTATTGCAGTTTTTCAAGTGAAAAACCTAAAAATGTTTACTCTTTACAATGCTAACCAGCAGCTCTGGGAATACATGTACATATAGGCACACTAAAAACACACAAATACAAGTACACACAGTCACACACCCATGTTTGTACATTCTCTTTTTTCTCTCTCACACACACAAAAATCTGCATCCATTCATATGCATAGATACTCACACATATTCACTCATATACACAAAGACAAACACATTTGTATGTACACACAAAGACAAACACACATAAACACACAAACTGATGCACATAAATGCTCATATATACACATGCTCATGCTCACATAGACAAATGCATGTGCATATATGCACAGAAATCATTGTTAAATTATTTTTAAAATCCAAATTTCCTTATGTGAATTTTATATTTACTAACACACTGTTTTCATCCTTAGAATTTTTTTTTGTACAGCTTCCCTTTTAGACCTTCATAATTAGACATGATTATCTGGTAATAATAAAATATGAAAATCTGATAAAATCTCTAATCCCCTAAACTCTGAAAGCATAAGGTTGGAGTCACAGCTCAGTGGAAGGTACAGAGAGCACCCTCATATCCTCCTTTCTCATGCATGCACATTCAGTGTCAGTATCCCTAATCAGTGGGGTACAAGTGCTTGAAATATATATATATATATATGTGTGTGTGTGTGTGTGTGTGTGTGTCCCATATCTCTTCATTGCTAAAGTCCACAGTTTACTTGAGTGTCATTTGTTCCTTAGATTGTATATTCCATACACTGATAAACATAGCATGCTACACCTGGTAGCATCTCCCAGAATCAGAAAGACACAAAGGGTATATACTCATTCATAAGTGGATATTAGACATATAATACAGGATAAGCATACTAAAATCTATACACGTAAAGAAACTAATCAAGAAGGAGGACTCTGGCTAAGATGCTCAATCCTCATTCAGAAAGGCAAAGAAGATGGATATCAGAAGCGAGAGAAAACAAGGAGCAGGACAGGAGCCTACCAAAGAGGGCCTCTGAAAGGCTCTACCCTGCAGGTATCAGAGCAGATGCTGAGACTTATGGCCAAACTTTGGGCAAGTGCACAGAATCTTATGAAAGAAGTGGGTAAGACCTGGAGAGGACAGGAGATCCACAAGGAAAGCAACAGAACGAAAATTTCTAGGCACAGGGGTCTTTTCTAAGAGTGATACTCCAATCAAGGACCATTAATTGAGATAACCTAGAACCCCTACATAGATATAGCCCATGGCAGCTCAGTGATCAATGGGAACAGGTACTGTCTCTGACATGAAGTGATTGGCCTCCTCTTTGGTCACTGTCCCCTAAGGGGGAAGCAGCCATACCAGGCCACAGAGGAAAACAATGCAGCCACTCTTGATGAGACCTGATAGACTAAGGAAGGGGAGGAAGACCTCCCCTATTAGTTGACTGGGGGAGGGGCATGGGTGAAGAAGAAGGAAGGAGGGTAGAATTGAGAAGGGAGGAGGGAGAGAGCTACAGGTGGGAAACAAATTGAATAAACTGTAAATAATAAATATATATATGAAAACAATAAGATTATAAATATGCAAAGGCATTGGCTGGGGCTTTGTATTTGATGGTTAATTATTTTGCTTGAGGCCTGCTTGCCATCTTTTACGATCAGACACTCAGACACCCTAAAATGTCTTTGTCACCCTAACCTGCAAAATATCTCTGGTTGGCTGAATAAATGCTTACACTCCTTGGCAGGACAGACATTAGGGAGGTGTGGCCAAGAATTGTGCCCTTGGAGGATTAGAGGATAACAGGAAGAAGGAAGAGGAGACAGACAGAGGAGAAAGAAGGAAGCAGAGCCGCCATGGGGTAAGTGGGGAGAAGCACATGGACAAATAGGCATGGATGAGCAACAGCAGCCCAGACAAGAGGCACATGCAAGCATTAATGGATTGTGGATGGGAAGTAGCCCAGGTAGGAATGATTAAAGCAGTTGGCATAGGACGTGGGACTGGGAGATAAAAGGTAGTTTAAGAGGTTAATAACTGTCCTATCCCACTTAAAATTAGGCTTATCTAAAATCTATCAGGTGTCTGTATCATTTATTGATTACGATAGTGGGTTAGATAAAAGTGCTGTAATAAGTATAGGCTTTTATTAATAGGTATTAGCCATTTTTTTTCTACAACATAAATAGATCCCGGATGAGGTGATTACTGCATCAGAGGGCAGAAGTGTGTTTTCTTTTCCAAGATTCTGGAAAATTCCTCTAAGGTGGCTCTATCATTTTTCCACCTCTATCACCTTTCCACCGTGAGCATTTCTTTGGCTTCACAGTCTTACCCGCTTTTGTGTTTTAGTGTTCTGGACTGGACATTCCAGCAGGCATGTAGTGTATCACTTCCATTTTTTTTAAATCCCTCTGTGGTGCATATTAAACATGTAATTATGTGATTCCATGAATGGCAGTCTCCTTGATCAAGCACTAGTTGTTACTTTTGTCCACTGTTTCATTTTAATTTTTATTTTAGGATATTAAATTTGTAATATCCTCATATATTTGGAATAGCAGTATGTTTTTTACAAATCTGTTTTCCATGTTTAGTTCTTCTTATGGTTGGTGTTGATGGTGTTTTTATTTGTTTTAGCTTTCACTCTTTGGGCTTTTTGCAGTGCAGAAGTTATAATTTGCAAAGCAAATCAGACCTTAGATAATTTCTTTCATGAGCCACATCTTTGGTATCGTACCAAAATATCCTTGCCATAAAGGTCATCTACCTACTTACCCAATTAATATTCAGCAAAATGTATTATCTTGTGAGTTACAAACAGGCCTAGCACTCATTTTTGTCTTTCATTGGAAAACACTGTATATGTACCATAGAGATGGAGCAAGGTTAAACCTGGTGAGTCAAAAAAAACAAAATAGAAAAAAAAATAAACATGGGAAAGGGAACTGTAGGTAGGTGGGTAAGTTGATAGATGTGAGAGGGAAATAAATAACAGTCACAAGAGGTGAAAATAATCAGAGTGCATTATATAGACATATAAGCTTGTCAAAGAAAAATATTAATAAAAATTAGTAAAGACAAAATATCACAATGTCACAATACATTTCAAATAGCCAAAATTTCAGCCTAACTTTACAACTATTGATTTACTGCTGTTAAACACAGAATCACTGTTTATGTCTCCCCATGATTAGCTTCGAAGCAGAGAAGATAGACTATAGCTACAAGTGATAGTCTGCATGGTCCTGAATGTCATCATACCTATATTTCTCTCAAGCATAACTCATGCAGAGTCATTAATATTAGGAAAGAATGCTGATTCTTGGTTTTGTCTTTAATATGTTTAACTGGATAGCCTTATCTATCTATCTGTCTAGTTCAAAAGTGAACTACAGTGTAAGTGCATCTCAATTTGGTATTTGTCTGGTGTTAAATATTTTATATAGATCATTAAGATCACTAAAATAAGTACTAAATTCAACAAAAGGCAATATTACATAACTATTATGTAATTTTAAAACAAACAAACAAAACAAAAAACCACACAAAAAAATACTGTCAAAACATGCTGGTAAGTGTATGGGGAAAGAGATCCCTTATTTATTTTGGGTGGTATTGAAAACTGGTGAAATTACTATGGAAAGCAGCGTGAAGAATCATCCATCAAAAGGCTAAAAGAAGAGCTACCCTGTGCTGCATCTATTTTCTCCATGGTATGTGCTCAGAATACTCGATGTCCTGTTCTAGACACTTGCTCAGCCATTTTCGTTGCTGTTCTACTCATGTCCATTAACAGATAATAACAATGTGGTACACATACATTATGGACTACCATTCACATGTAACTAAAAATGTAATTATTGAATTTGGTGGTAAAGGCATGGAACAAACAAACAAAAATGTTTAAAAAAAGTAGCCACCTTTGCTATCCAGTCCTTATTTTGGCTTTTAGTAGACTCCATAGTCCAATATGGAATCACACTAGACATCATTTACCACACAATCTCTGTGTAGATGGGGAGATTTATTTCCTTTGCTTTCATTTCTTCCATTTTGGAGACCATTCTTATGTTGTATTTGATGGTACAATGAATCCTTCACTGTGTTATTTCTAGCCTTCCTCCAGTTTGTACTGTAGTAGAGCAGAGACAATTTTTCTAGACTCAACCTCCTAATTGCAGGTTCTCTTGGCATGAAGCTAACTTCAGATGACGACCCAAATAAAATGGATAAATGTGGACATTCTCGGCAAGGGACCATGGGGGAGGGGAGGCGCTCACAGCTTAGGATAACTTTGCTGATGTGACTGCGGAAGTAGTGTGGAGGGTGCAAGGCCTGACATTGCCGAGCCTGCCTGAAGACCAACAACCAATGGCAGGTTCAGAGATCTTGTGGGGAACCTGATTGTGGGGATTGTGGGGAACATAACGTGCTCTCGCGCTCCCTCTTCTGGGAATAAACTAGTCTGCATTCACTGTCCCTTGGATTGCATTCACCGGCCTCCTGGTGTCTGTGTGGTGACTCTGGTGCTTCTCCCCATGTCCTCAACCCACAGGCTAGACCCTTGGGAGGAGGACCAATATATAAACAGATATGCTTATAGTTAGATAGATAGGTAGGTAGATAGATAGATAGATAGATAGATAGATAGATAGATAGATAGATAG
>NW_026592732.1:7948338-7974789 GCF_907164565.1 Psammomys obesus
TAGATAGATAGATAGATAGATAGATAGATAGATAGATAGATAGATAGATAGATATTACTTTTATACTATTTACCAACACACTTTATTTTAGCAATATCACAAAATAACAAAAAAAAATAGACAAATCATTAGCATTAAATCATTACCATTAAATAACTGTATAAACTGAATTTGATGTGGTTGTTTTATTTTTCTCTGGATGTCTGACAATTAAAAGTGGAAGGTAGTATTATTACGTCAATTTAGGAATGGAATGAAAAATAAGAGAAATATGTGTGTCATGTGCAAAAAGCAAAAGCAAAAGTCCATACACAGGCACATTACAAAACTCCTAGTTAGTTTCTAAAAATTTAGTCTTCTCTCTTCTCTTCTGAAGCTCTTTTGATCACACTTCCCTGATTATAGTTTTAGAAAATAACTGGAAATTAAGAGTGCCAAACACAGGGTGGTGTTTAAATGGAAAATGAGAAACAGCATCAAACACAGAAGGAAACACAAATCTGTCACTAACACACATCAAAACATCTGATTAGTTGGAGGAGGTAGCCACCATATGGCAGAGTCTTAATAAATGTTTAATCACAGTAAGGATTGAAAGAATAGTAGCAACAAATAACAATAATTAAACTAATCTGCTGCTGCCTGAAACATCTACCCTAAAATCAGAGGAAACCCACTTGCATTAAATAGCTGTAGGATGGTGTGTGAAAATATTACAATTCTTGAGAGACAGCTACTTAGTAAGCAGTTATTAAGATACTTTGTTCTAATATGTCATTATTGCTTTCTAAATTACATGTTTTGATTTGAAAACAACTCTTTATAGAGTGACAAATAGCTGCTCTGAAATTTTTAAGTTTGTATTTCCCTCGGCCCGCCGGAATTCTGTCTAATGCCAGCCCACAGCACTAGTGATCCGGTTATTCTCTGCCTTCATGTTGAGTCCAGTTTGCAGGAAAGAGCGGAGTTTAATGTAGTGCAGTTACAGGAAAAAAAAAAAATCAATATCACCAGGCAAAATAAGCAGCTATCAGCTTTTGGAGAAGGTAGTGTTCAAAACCAGAGGTACCAACATATCCAACAAAGAGGCCGCTGAGGCCACCAAGGTTGTGTGAAAACAATGCATACACCTCTGGGAAGAGTTTGTGACAAGAATACAGAAGCCCTTGGTAAGAGTGTGTGAAAGGACCTAATTACCTAAGGTCTTGGGCAAGCAGTAGAAACATACTTTAACAGGCAGATTTTCTGACGCCTAAATACCCTGCAGTGTTTCAAATACTTGCAGTGGAATCTGTCGTTCTCAAAGCATAGTTGGAAGAATTTTACGGTGGATATTAATTAAACACCCTAGAGATCCTGCCCTTAATGTTTTACTGTGATTGCTATTCTCAGACAGCTGTCTGTGTCTTCATCTGCTACTCATTCTTGTTTTGATGAGTATCAAAGGAAAGTGCACAAATCAGCATATTTTTTTCTTAAACTGCGATAGACCAGATTTTATTTCCTATGGTGACATCTTTGCTCTCTTAATTTCTTTACTGTTTGAGATTTTGACATCAGTACAAATATATAAGACCATTTATGCCAGGGTAGTACAACCTTTTGGTAGTTCTTGAAAAGAATGAAAAATTGAAATTTCCCTAAAATTAATTGTACAATTAAATATATTTGTGGTGCTGTTTTACTTTAAGCATTACAATAGTCATATCAAAGTTAGCACATGCATGCTGTATTAACATAATAACTAATAAGATAAATTACATGTCTATATAGTTCTTATATATTTAGAAATTTCTTTTTTTTTTTTTTTTAGGTTTTCTCTCCTCTGCTCTCCCTGCTCCTAATCCTCACCCCTGCTCCAGTCCCCAGCTTTTCTCCTACCCATTACCCTCCCTCCTTCTACCTCCAATGCCTGCCTTATTTCCCTTTTTTACTGAGAGTCAAGCATCCTTCCTTTAGCCTTCCTTGAAACTTAGCTTCTTTTGGTCTGTGGACTGTAGCATGGTTATTCTGTACTTTATGGCTAAAATCCACTTATAAATGGGTACATACCATGCATGTCTTTTTTTAAGTTTGGGTTACCTCTCTCAGGATGGTCTTCTGTAGTATCATCAATTATCCTACAAATTTCAAGATGTCCTTGTTTTTAACAGCTGAATGGTATTCTATTATGTAAATGTACATTTTTTTTAATCCATTCTTTGGTTTAGGGCTATCTAGGTAGTTTCCAGTTATGGCTATTACAAATAAAGCTGTTATGAAAATAGCTGAGTAAGTATCCTTGTGGTATGGTGGAGCTTGGTTCTGAGGTAAATCTATTTCCAGTTTTATGAGAAACCTCTAGATTGATTTCTACAGAGTTCATATAAGTTTGTATTCTCACCATCAATGGAGAAGTATTTCCTTTTCTCCACATACTTCTTCCCATGTGCTTTCACTTGAGTTTTTTTCAGCTTATCCATACTGCCAGCTGTGTAAGATGTACTCTCAGGGTCATTTTGATTCCCATTTCATGGTAGCAAAGGAATTTGAACATTTCTTTAAGTGACTGTTGGCCAATTGAGATTACTTGTTGAGAAATTTCCCTTTATATTTGTACTCCACTTTTAATTTGATCATTTGGTTTGGTGGTGTCTAATTTCTTGATTTTAAAATATATTTTGTATATTAACCCTCTTTAAGGTTAATGAAGATGGTTTTCTATTCTGCATGCTGCCGTTTTTTCCTGTTTGATTTCCTTTGTCTTGCTTTTCAGATGCTTTTCAGTTTCATTGGTCCCATTTATTAATTGTTGATCTTAGTGCTTGAAGTACTGGTGTTTTGTCCTGGAAGTTATCTCCTGTGCCAATGAGTTCAAGGCTATGTCATACCTTTTCTTCTATTAAATTCAGTGTATCTGGTTTTATGTTGAGGCTTTTGATTCATTTGGACTTGAGTTTTATGCAGTGTGATAAATATGGATCTATTTGCATTCATCTACATGAACACATCCAGTTTGAGGAATAGATTTTTAGAGTTGAGATTACCTCTTGGTGGAACTTTATTTTGATGTGTATGAAGTATCCTTCCCCATCTTTATTGGTTAATTTTGGTTGAAAGTCAGTGGTACTAGATATTAGAATGCCAGCTTCCTTCTTGGGTTTATTTGCATGGAACACATTTTCAGCCCGTCACTCTGAGGTAATGCCTATCTTTGTTGCTGAAGTGTGTTTCTTGTTTGCAGCAAAGTGATAGATTCTATTTAAACATCTGTTATCCTGTGTCTTTTTATAAGAGAATTGAGCCCCCGATGTTGACAGATATTAATGACCAATGATTGTTAGTTCAAGTTGTTTTGATGTTAGTGTTGGTAGTGTGTGTGTGTGTGTGCTTGTACTTCCCTTCTTTCAGTTTTGCTGCAATGAAGTTATTTTCTGTGTTTTCTTTGGTGTAGTTAACATTCATTGGTTGGAGTTTTCTTTCTCATATCTTCTGTAGGGCTGAATTTGTGTATAGATTTTGTTTAACGTCAGTTTTCTCCGTTTATGGTGATTGAAACATCTGCTGGGTATAGTAGTCTGGTCTGACATCTGTTGTCTTTTAGGGTCTGTAAGATGTCTGCCAAGTCCACTGATAGGGGAGGTCCTCCTCTCCTTCTTTCTGATCTTAGTCTATCAGTTCTCAACAGAAGTGACTGCATTGTCAGGGTTCTAGGTTATCTCCACGGATAGTCCTTGGTTGGAGTATGAGTCTCTGGGAAGTTCCCTGTGTTCAAATTATCTTGTTCTGTTGCTCTCCTTGTGGAGTTCCTGTCCTCTCCAGCTCTTACTATTTCCCACTTCTTACATAAAATTCCAGAAAGGGGGGAGGGTGGGCCCGAGAGGGGAGGAGGGTGGGGCTTATGGGGGGATGCAAAATGAATAAAGTGTAATTAATAAAAGTTAAAAAAAGAAAAAAAATAAATAAAGTATAATTAATAAAAAATAAAAAAATAAAAACAAAACAAAACAAAATGTCTGCCAAGGCCTTTCTGTTTTTCATACCCTCTGTTGAGAAGTCAGTTATATTTATAATGCATTTATATGTTACTTGGCCTTTATCCCTTGCAGCTTTTAATATTCTTTTTTGTTTTGTTTTGTAGATTTAGTGTTTTGACTATTATGTGGTGGGAGGACTTTCTTTTCTGGTCGATTCTGTTTGGTTCTCTTTATGATTCTTTTAAATTTATAGGTATCTTTTTCTTTAGGTTGGGGAAATTTTCTTCTATGATTTTGTTGGAAATATTTATGGTTCTTGGAGCTGAGAATCTTCTCTTTCTTCTATTCCTATTATTATTTTCATCTTTTCCTAGTGTCCCTGATTTCTTGCATGTTTTATGTCAGGAACATTTTAGATTTAACATTTTCTTTGAAACATGTATTGTTTTCTTCAATTGTATATTCTATGCCTTAGGTTCTCTCCTCCATCTCTTTTATTCTGTTGGTGAGGCTTGTGTTTGTAGCTTTGTTCTCTCCCCTAAATTTTTCATCTTCAGGATTCCTTCATTTTGTGTTTCCTTTATTATTTCTATTTCCATTTTCTTGTGTTTCAGTTGTGCTAGGGTATCTGGGGATTGCTGTAGTAGAATAGCTGGGTTCTGGTGGCTTCATATTACCCTGGCGCCTCCTGGTTTTTTTCCTACCTGGTCGTTAGCAATCAGGTTGTCCCTGGTATTGTCTTGGAGCTTATAGTTTCTGCTGGACTCCTTGAGAAGTTGGGGCTTAAGAGGCCCAGGCCAGAGGCTGGGTGTTCCTAGTTTCAGCAACCCTCTTGATAAGCAGGTAGGTCCCTAGGCCAGAGGAGAATGATCTTGGATCATGGCAACCCTCTTTAGAAAGATGGGTAGAGAATTGGGCTTGAAGACAGAGAATGACCTGCAGCTCTCTTTAATTGGCTGTGTCCCAGTTGGACTCCCTAGTAAGGGGACTGCAGTGGGATGCTTAACTTGGTTGATCCTGGGATCCTGCCTGGATCTACTCAGAAGCTGGGCAGAGCCCTGGGCCAAAGGGTGGATGTTCCTAGCGTCTTGTAGCTCTCATTGTTAAGGCAGGTAGTGGTCATGGCACATCATAAATAACATTGAACTGAAGACAGCTTTAATGGATAAAATAAGTAGTTTGGCCTCTGTGCTTTGAACATTCTTAAGAGTGCAGAATTCTTCACAAAGAATTGGGTGAACATCTGAGCATCGAGAAGGATTTGAAGGTTGAAAAGAATGACTCATTGAGTAAAATGTTTGCAGCCCAAGTATGGGGTTCTGAGTTTGAATTACAGAATCCACATAAGTCAGTATGCTTGAGATACTAGTCTGGCATACTCAGTGGCAAGCAAGGAAATATCCTTGAATCAAACAAGGAAGAAAGTGGGAACTAACTAGCCCCTGAAACTCTCCTTTCATCCCTACAGGTACACTGTGGCACATATCACCCAAGCTGCACACACACACACACACATACACACACACACACACACACACACACACACACACACACACACACACTACATATGCTGCGTGCAAAGTGGCCCTTTACATTTTAAAACCAAAAAGAAGAGTTTGGAGAATGGTATAATATTTCCCAAATATTCTCTCTCTCTCTTTCTCTGTGTGTGTGTGTGTGGGGGGGGTCTTGTAAGCAACAGGACTTATGGAACAAAAAGAAATAAGTGTTTCATTTTGTCCACTCATTGAATGTCATTTTATTTTTAGTGAATAACACTACTGACAGCTGTTACTGTCCTGTATCCCAAACTACACACTAAATATAATTTCCCCTGATTCTAATCACTTCTAAAACGCTTGCTGTTCAGAATAAACACCCACAAAATGAAAGCTTGTGTTTTAAAAGGAGACATTACTTTACAGTATGTTTGTTTATGCCCATATCTCCATGATGAAAACACAACCTGCTTTTAAGATGTCAGAACTGGTAATGCTCAATCTCACTGCAGGCATTAAAACACTTAGTCCCCAGACAAACTCTATATTGCTAAAGGATTGAGTGTGAGAATGTCATTAGATTCCTTTTCTAAGTATATGACCACACATATACATTTTAAGAAGGATTTAAGCATGTAATAAGTTTTTAATTCCAAAAATGTTTTGTATCAAGCATTTTTAACTGGATATATTGAGTTTTTAGCATAATTACCCATTTAAATTTAGTAGTTGATATGCTTTTGCATCTTAGGATGCTGAATACTTGTAAGCACTTTATAAATGTAGAAATGAACATAAATTTGTTTGTGCTTTTGCCTCTTAGGGTGCACATACTTATAAATATTTCATAGATATGATTAAGTTCAAATAATCACAAAATTGGCTTGAATCTTGGAAAATATTTTGAATAGAGAGAGTCATATCCATTTTACCAACATTTTTGTCATTAGATTTATCCTAGGAATATTTTGCAATCCGGTTGGCTTCGGAACAATTTACTTTGTACCAGGGAATCTCAAACTCTTAATTGTCTACTGACAGAAGCTTTACTAGGAATGAAAAAAAATAAAAAGGACATAATAAAGCAAGCCAAGAATTTCATTAGCCCAGGAAAGGGTGATTAACAACTCAGAGAATCCTGGCCTTAAGACACCAGTAGTGACATGATCTCTCCAAGAAAGCTGTAGGTCTGCCTAGAAGCGTGGTCAATACACATAGCTAATGTACTTTGTTTCATTCAGCAAGGGAAAGATGAGAAATAGGTAACAGAAAACACAATGCAAACACAAGTGCATGGTACAAAACATTCGGTTTTATTCTCAAGAACCTGCTCCATTATTTGGTGTTATTTATAATATATTAAAACATATTATAATATATATTATATATAATATTTGTAGCAAGCATATTTAGATGAATATATTGAGTTTTAGTTTGATTAACTATAATATCCATATAATATATATTTATATGTATCCTTATATTTATATATTTATATACAGAGAGAGTGTGTGTATATGTATATGTGTGTGAAAGTATCATGCTGAACAGAAAGCAATCAAGACAACATTAAACTGATTGCTGTTGCTAAGTGGAAGCTGATTTATAGAGATGAGAGGTAAAACAGCACATTTTTTCCATCAATTACAATATTAATTCACCAATTATTGAGTAGATATAATTTATCATTTCATATTAAAAATCAATTATTTGAGACTATTAAAATTTAGATTCCCTGTAGACAAGATTGCACAGTTCAGAAATTTTTGTATATTTAGCTTAATACCTTCATACAAGTCCCCAATAAAAAGAGAATGTGATTCCATTTCCTTCATAGCTAATGTCATGACACTTGATCTGACCCTTGTCTAATCTTTTCACTATTTTCTACAGTCATGATGATTATCAGAAAAATATTTATTTACTCCCTGAAATATCTCTTTCATGCTCTTTTTTTCCTGATATGATACCCTGAAATATAGTCTTTTCAAATCTTTCTAAGGATGTGTGTTCACACTATCTGAATGTCAGTTCTGGGATAGTTTCCCAGAAAGCCACTTCCTATCCCTTGAAGTAGATACTACATAGTCATTTATCAATAACAAACTGTTTATTTAATTATTTTTGATAATATTTATCATTTTCTATAATAAATTCTTTTAAGTTGTTTCTACATCTATAGTATCACTTTGTTATCAAATTACTAAAGGACTTATGCCAATAATATATACTGTTTATTTGCTTATGATATATTTCTTAAATTCGTCCTACACACCAATATTGATGTAAATGTTAGAACTACAGTAACTTCAAAACAGGCTGGAAAAACCTTCATTGTCTGAAAGGAGAGATTAAAATAGTTGAATAAGTAAATCTACAAAGTACTGGCAATGATAGGATCTGACTGATTTTACTCTGGCAATCCCCAGGTAACTTTCAACTCATTTTAGATACATTATAACTGGCTTCACCTTGACCAGATTTCTCTTAATTAAGATTCAATAGAAACACTCCACCAACAGACCTGGGATGTAATTTAAACTATATCTAGCAGATTTCCCTTCATCAGATAACACTTAAGAACACAAGCAAAAGCTTCCCACACACAGCTAAAGAAACTGTTGATGGGACTGGAGAAGTGGCTTTTCAAAACACTAGTTGTTCTCAAAAGAGGGCCCAGTTTCAGTGCCCATCATGTAGTTGGTATACTGTGACTATCAAATTATCCTATTACAAAGACTACAGTTCCCTCATCTGTCCTTCATGTCAACCACCAATGTACTTGTCACAAATATACACAGGCAAGCAAAACACTCATATGTATACATTAAGAAACAATAAATAATTTTTCAGATGCTAAATGACATATTAAAAATTATCTAAATCAATAAAATAAATTTATCAATAAATGAATAAATATATTGATGTGTACATATGCTATATTAATTTCATTATACCTTTTTAATTTTAAGTGTATTATGACGCTCTTGCTCTTTTTTTCTCTTTGTACTGATATCTTTTTACAAATACATTCACCTCATTGAATAATGAGAAATCCTCACTATTTCATGGTTTTAAAATAAAAATTTTAAACATTTTATATGTTTATTAATGGATGTATGTTTATGTTTCATGTGTTTGTTTATTGCTATAGAAAGAAAAAGTAAGTATTTACTTTCAGAAAATAAGCAAGAATCAAGTATCTGTATCACTGGTCAAATTAATGAACGTCATGGAGGGTCAAAATTTATAATTTCTTGCTAAATGAAAGCAAACCCTCAGACATGTATACAGGTAACCTTCCACATACTACATGTCACTAAACCGTTAGGTCGATGAGTTACTATTACGTGATCTTTTCCTGGGGAAAGGAATAACCATACACTCAGCCCAGATAGGGGACACTAATTTCGAGACAGACCAAGGGGCAAAGGCAGAATTCCATTCTACTGTAGAATGGTGAACAATAGTTTGTGTAATATAACTTACATGAGGATGGGAAAGTTATAAGCCGCTGCTCCGCCATAGATAAAGGTTTTTCTCTTTTTTTCCAACAAAAGTTCACAGTCTGTACTTACTCATGGAGAGGTGGGATCTCCTGAGCCCATCTCTCCATTCATTAAAGACTCTTTCTGTACCTCATCTTCTGCAGTCTTCTGTGAATTGTCACATTTGTTGCAAGTCCATGAGTACAATATCCATGTCGTGCCTGGCAAACAACATTCCATAAGAGTTACACAATAAGAAACAATATTATTACAAAACTGGAATTTTCTACATTTAGAAAATTCCAGTTTTTAAACTCCCACCTCTCCATGTTCAGATAGGTTTAGATTTCATGTGTCACCATCTCATTTAAGACATCTGTAACACAAAACTTATATCTTTTACAGACAAAATGCTACGTATTCTAGTATTGGCACATGGAGGAGATATCATGAAAAACATCATTTAAACTAAGGAATAAAAATTTAAAAATGGAATTTTCTTCTTTATTAGGGTAAAATGTAGTATTATTTACAAATATTAATATAACATGGAAAACAGTAAAAATTTGCAATATCATCCACTGTTTTTAAATTTTTGTTAGATAATGTTTTGCTCAGAATATGTACTCAGAAGGTTTTACTCAGAATGTGTAAAAGTGTTCAGTAAATGAGTACAATTTCTGTTTTTACTTAAATTAACTCCTCAGTAGAGTTATATTTTCCAAAGAATCTTCTAGTTGGCTTTTGCAGCTGTTCTGTTTCAATGTGTTCTGTTCACTGGATAAAATAATTCCTGTTGATATTGCCAGAAGAAAGGAACGGGAAAATGGGGTAGGATGCCTGATTTTACCTTCCTGATGTTTTCTGTTTTCTTCATCCATGTAGGCAAAGCTCCTTTGAACTTCATGAATGTTAGGTGTGATGTAGAGATATAGGGGAATACAGAGCAATAAGTAAGCAAAAAGAGTGAAGTCATGTGCCTCTTGCCTTGAGAGAGCTAAGCTTTCAAAGAAGTCATCCTTACCATGACAAACAAGGCTAAAGGGCAGAATAGCAAAGGAAGATCATGGGAGTACTTCATCAAATAGAATCTGCATCATAGTAGAAAAGAAAATGTGTTGTCCATATAGGCAACAGAAATCTCAGAAGTTTGCATGCCAAAGCACGACAACTGGTACTTGGGGACTCAAAAGCACAGCTCTCAGATAGAGTTAATCTTTCTTAGAGGTAGTTTCACTTTACGATGTATAACCTAGACTATGATATCAAAGGGCATTATGAAATGCAATTTTATTCTTTAGGGACCAAGTGAACACATAAATATCACACAGAATTACCTCACTAAGTCATGATAAGGACTATTTATTCATTGTCACCTGTCTCTCTTTGGTTGAATTTTGGTAACTGGGATGTCAGTACTATTGCAAATTTTATATTTTAACAAAATTATCAGTGAATGATTTTTTTCTGAGAAGGCCTCAGGCAAGAAAGCAGGTTCTGTAGAGCTCACAGAAGACACTAGATAATAAGCCACCGTGGGCTCAGACTGCTATGGAGAGAAATAAGCCCAAATGCCAGAAATCAGAAGTGAGATTGAGAGTACGTTTGCACAATAGTGAATATTCATGCAGTGGACCACTATGCTCTACATTCCAGTGTCAACGAGACAGATAATGACATCTCTACAAAGGCCTAATAGGCAGGAATTTAAGAGGTACGCTACAAACCAAGTTCTGTACCTCCTATTGTCAGCCATTAATATTTTTGGTTTGTTTGTTTACCACTTCACCTGGATTTTTGTAAATTCACAGAAGGAGAAGCAACTAGAGAAAATATTGATTACCTACATGGGGTAAGCCCTCATTATTTAGTATCACATTTTTTTTATATTTTGTTTTTAATATTTATTTACTTTTAAAAATTATATTTTTACATTTATCAGTATTTTATCTACATGTGTACACACTAGAAGAGGGACTATGATACCATGGAATTACCATTCTAGACAGTTGTAAAGCACCATGTGGTGCTGCGAATCAAACCCAGGTCCTTCTGAAAATTTGAACCCAGTGCTTTTAACTGTTGAGCAGTCTTTCCAGCCATTGGATACAAGTTCTTAATTGTCTCATCCTTACTACTACATGTCTGCTGAAATTTTCACTCATGTATTACAGCAGGCCTGGAAACAGATAATTCCACAAAGAACCTTACATGTCTATACATTCACTCACTGTGTGCTCATAATCCTAGCTCTTCATGATAATCCTGTATTTTCTACCAATGAAGTGGGCTTTCTTTGACTTCTCAGCGCTGATCTAAAGAAGATACAAATAGGCATAAGTGATTGTTTAGCATTAGACTATAGGGTATATATATATATATATATATATATATATATTTATATATTTATATATATATATATATATCCTCTTCTCAAAAAGTAAGAGACAGTATTTGTACAATGGCAGTCGTGTATGCTGGAGGCTTGCCATTAGATGCAAAGGCAGATGAGAAAACTGACTAGAATGGTAGTTCCATCAGATCATATTTCCTCTTCTAGTGTGCATACATGTAGAAAAAATATCAATATAATTTTAAAAAGTAAATAAAATTTGAAAACAAAAAAATTCAACAACAAAAAACTTGGATTCCAAATAATGAAGGCTTAGGTCATGTAGATAGCCAATACTTCTGAGTACTTCTGAGAGGTATTGTTTCTTTGTTGAGAAAACTTGCAGTCTACTGAGTTAACGTGCCAGCAAAAAGATTCTGGCAATGTGAGACCTACCATATATCAGCCCTTTCCAGCCAAGGTGGTTGTAAGCAAGGGAAGCTCTTCCTGCTTCAGAGCTGACTCTAAGCAAAGGCTTTGAAGACTAAGCAGGCGGCCCTAGATGGTGTCCACAGCCAGGCAGACACACATCCATCTTCCCATGTCCCAAGATGGAATGGCTACTGAAATAGGCCTTACATCCTAAATCTGACCCTTAAGAAAGTCTTGACCACAGTTCTGTTAAGAGCCCTCTGACCAGCAATGATGAATACAAAAGGGCAAGAAGTACTGTGTCTATCTTGGAAGTTGGGGGACAGCAAACAACAGATCAAAGGTGCTGAAAAGTGCTGAGCCAATTACACAGCCAGGGTCAGTATCCTGATTGGTCCTGATGAAGAGAACATGTATGTTGGGTATAAAGGGGGCTTGGGCATCATCAGCATTATTCAGATCATCAAAACTGAAACACTAGCAAATTGCAATTAAAACATTTTTTTTTAACTACTGAGAGAGAAGAATGAAGAAGAGAGAAATTTCCAAATGAAATGGCAGTTTAGTGTCCATGTGGGTTACATAGTAATGGGAAGAGGGACTGCCTCTGACATAATCTGATTGGCCTGCTCTTTGATCACCTCCCCCTGAGGGGGGAGCAGCCTTACCAGGCCACAGAAGATGACAATGCAGCCACTCCTGATGTGGTCTGATAGACTAAGATCAGAAGGAAGAAGAGTACCACCCCTATCAGAGGACTTGGGGAGGGGCATGCGTGAAGAAGGGGGTGGGAGGGTGGGGCTTATGGGAGATACAAAGTGATAAAGTGTAATTAATAAAAAAATGAAGATTCTCAAAGAAAGCCAAAGTTATATCCAGTAAAAGAACCTCTTTTTAATACCAGCTAGACCCTGGGCCGTGCCGCCTGAGCTGGGTGCTCTGTTAACTGTATTTAGATGGGATTTTCTCTGGCAGTTGGATTCCCAGGTTCTCTCGGAAAGGCTATTTCCAGTCAAAATGAATGTTGTGTTATTTGTAGGAATGCCAAACGTTGCATGTGGGAAACTCTAGCTTTGGTCAAAATGAAGAGTTCTTTGAATGGACACATAGCTTGAATGGGTCTTACTCAAAAGACTGTTGATTTTTGTGACTCTTTATTACCTCAAGTGGAGAATAGCATACACCAGACAAAAAGCATAAAGAAATGAATTAACCCATGATCTACAGAGAACAGGGGTTCTCTTACAAGTCTATGTAGCCACCTGCAGACTCTCCAGAGTCTGAAAAGCACCTTTGCCTGTGGTCATTTTGTTCCTCTGCTTTGCTGATCTGGATCTCAGTGAGTCACATCCATCCACATGTTTGCTGGTTCTTCTCTACCAACTTCAGCTTGCTAGTAAGAGCTGCACTGGGAAAGCTTTGCAAAGAAATTTGACAGGATCTGTTCTAAGAAGTGATTAATGTACATAACTTTTGACCCAATCATTTTTTTTTAATTCTGTAGAGAAGTTCCAAGATATATGAAAATTTACATATTAGGAAATCTGTCTTTTGGAATTATGTAAATTAAAAGCCACTCAAATGACCATTGACATGAATGTAATTAAATACATGATAGTTATATGTGTACCTTGGGAGAAAAATGGTTCTGGCAAATTGTGGCAACACATAAACAGTTGCATCTTTAACAATCTCTATGAAATATGCTGTTCTTGCACCCACTACTCTCTCAGCCAAATAGACTTCTGATTCCTTCAAATAGAAATATCATTGTTGGACAGTATCGTTAATGTATCTCTCTGCGTACTAGACTTCAAGGATATTTTTCCTTGAAAATATAATATGTAGTAAAGATTCAAAGTGTAGCCAGAAATGCACAGCTACGGTCAGATTTTGCTGTTGGACACATGACAATAAAGACACAAACTGCTAGAAAAGGACTCAATATGTACTGTTATAGTGGAATTCCTGAATAATCGCTTATGATAATATGTTAGAACACCCCTCCAGAATGAAGAAGTATTAAGTATGAGAAAAGGGAGATTAGATATCTGTTGCTATGGTGATTTCATGTTTCTATGGGAGATAATAAAATGCCTAAAATGATTATCTTTAAATTTGTTAACATTATAGAAGGTGTATAAGACAAAGAAGGTCAAAACTGAGGTCTAATGCACAGCACTAGAACAACAGATCTCCAGGTTCCTTCACATGCACTCATTCATCAGGCCTGACTCTAACTACAAAGAATAAAATGTTTAGGTACTGAATAAACTTACTGGTCCATGCAGTTACAAGCCGTATGTCTGTAGATTTGGGAGTTGATGATCTGATTGTAGTCTTCACTTTTACAAGATGACATTCACATTTTCCACATTCAATAATACGTGAAAGCTTACACGACACCAAAAAGAACAAAACAAAAATAAATGCACAAATACCTGTGAGCCAGAACCTATGACATCTGTTTGGCCTGCTTGTGTTACATAGTAACTCTGGGTGAGTTTCATCATAGTTTCTCAAAGAGGGAGTGTTGGAGTTGCTAAGGAATTTGGGGTATGTCCTCTGACGAGCTTTAGGATATAACAAAGCTGCTGATAGGAATGAACACAGGAACACATGAAACCAATGAAAGCCTGATAAATCAGGGTAACACATCATAAAACAGCACATTTCTCTTTACCCTTCCTCTTACCATATTTACCAGCATGTCTGATACAGTTTCATCCATAATCAAAAAAAGAAGGGCATATAGTATTAATCTTTCTTCATTTGACTTATTTCACCTAGCACAAATCCCTTCAGTACTGTCCATTTTTGTTGAAAACGTTCTATTGTTGAAAGGCTGGATAACATTCAGATACTGGTGTTCTCCACATCTTTACCTAGTCATTGGTATATTGAACACATGCCTGCAGTGAGCATTTGCATAGCTCAGCTTTTGCCACAAAGATTTCCCAAGACACCAAACATGCAGTGGATTATGGCACTGTTCTTAAGGGAGTTGGGGAGAGAACATTCAGAGATTGTCTTTACTATGTTTAGGTATGTGCCATGTATTTCTAATCTCTCCAAGACTTTAAACATGAATGGGTGTTGGATTTAGTCAAAAGATTTTGTCAACTAAGGAGATGATAATATGGTTTTTGTCCTTTAGTTTGTTTGTTACATTGATGGATTTCCAAATAAGGAACCACACCTACATGCCTAGGATGAAGCATACTTGGTCATGGTGGATGATATTTTTTATGTGTTCTTGCATTTCGTTGATGAGTATTTTACTGAGTATTTTTGCATCAATGTTCATGAGAGAGACAGGTCTGAAGTTCTCTTTTTTGTTGAGTATTTCTGTGACCTAGGTATCAAAATGATTGTGGCATAATAGAATGAGTTTGGTAATGGTCTTTCTAAATCTATTTTGTGGAATATTTTGAAGAGAATTAAAGTTAGCTCTTCCTTGAAGGTCTCAGAATTCTGTGCTGAAACCATCTGGCCCTGGGCTGTTTTTGAAAGGGAGAACTATGATGACTCTTTGTATTTCCTTGGGGGATATAGGACTACTTAATCCATTTACCTGATGTTGTTTTAATTTTGGGAAATGGAATATATCAAGAAAATTGTCCATTTCAATTAGAATTTCATATTTTATTGCCTATAGGCTTTTGTAGTAAGACTTAATGATTGGATTTCCTAAGTGTCTGTCATGTTTAAAGTCTTGAAGAGATCAGGGATACAAGGCACATAACTGTGTTGCCACTTGAGTTACTCATCTTAGCCATTCTGATAGGTGTAAGCTGAAATCTCAGGGTCATTTGATTTGCATTTCTGTGATGAATAAGGACGATGAACATTTCTTTAAGTGTTTCTCTGCCATTCGATATTCCTCTATTGAGAATTCTCTGTTTAGCTCTGTACTCCATTTTTTAACTGGATTACTTGATTTGTTGCTGTTTAACTTCTTGAGTTCTTTATATATACTGGATATTAGCCCTCTTTCAGATATAGGTTGGTGAAGATCCTTTCCCAATCTGTAGGCAGTTGTTTTGTTTTGATGACAGTGTCCTTCGCTTTACAGAAGCTTTTCAGTTTCATGAGGTGCCATTTATTGATTGTTGCTCTTAGAACCTGTGTTGTTCGTGTTCTGTTCAGGAAGTTGTCTCCTATGCCAGTGAATTCAAGGCTCTTCCCCACATTTTCTTCTAACCGATTTAATGTATCTGGTTTTAGTTAAAGCAAAGAACACTATCGACAGAACAAAACTACAGCCTACAGACTCGGAAAGGATCTTTACCAACCCTAGATCTGAGAGAGGGCTAATATCTAGAATATGTAACGAATACAAGAATTTAAAAAGCAAAATGTCAATTAATCCAATTTAAAAAAATGGCTACAAAGAACTAAACAGAGAATTCCAAATAGAATATATATTGGCAGAGAAACACTTAAAGAAATGCTCAACATTCCTAGTCATCAGGGAACTGAAAAAAAAAAAAAAAAAAGACTGAGATTTCACCTCAGACCCATCAGAATGGCTAAATCAAAAACTCAAGTGATAATGCATGCTGGAGAAGATGTGGAGAAAGTAAAACCCTCCTCCATTATTGGTGGAAATGTAAACTTCTGCAACCAGTTTGGAAATCAATTTGGTGCTTTCTCAGACAAGTCGGAATAGTACTAACTCAATATCTAGCTATATCACTTCTAGGCATATATCCAAAATATTCTCAAATAGACAATAAGGACATTTGCTCAACCATGTTTGTACAGCTTCATTTGAAATAGTCAGAATCTGGAAACAGCCCGGATGTTCCTCAACTGAGGAATAGATAGAGAAATTGTGGTACATTTACACAATGGAATACTACTCTGCAATTAAAAACAAGGAAATCATGAAATTGCAAGCAAATGGTGAGAACTAGAAAAGATCATCCTGAGTGAGGTATTCCAGAAGCAGAAAGACACATATGATATATACTCACTTATAAGTGTATATTAGACATATAAATTAGAATAATCATACTAAAATCTGTATAACTAAAGAAGCTAAGGAAGAAGGAGGACCCTGGGTAAGATGATGAAACCTCATTCAGTAAGGTAAAGAGGCTATATATTGGAAAAGGAGGAAAACAGGAAACAGGACAGGAGCCTACCACAAAGGGCTTCTGAAAGACTCTATCCAGCCATGTATTAAGCAGATGCTGAGGCTTTTAGCCAAACTTTGAGTGGAGTGCTGGGAATCTTATGAAAGAAGGGGTGATAGACCTGGAGGGGACAGAAGTTCCACAAGGAGAGCAACAGAACCAAAAAATCTGGGCACAGCGGTCTTTTCTGAGACTGAGACTCCAACCAAGGTCCATGCTTGGATGTAATCTAGAACCCCTGCACAGATGTAGCCCATGGCAGCTCAGTGTCCAAGTGGGTTCCCTAGTATTGGGAACAGGGACTCTCTCTGACATGAATTCAATGGTCGTCTCTTTGAACACCGACCCCTGACGGGGGAGAAACCTTACCAAGCCACAGAGAAAGACAATGCACCCAATCCTGATGAGATCTGATAGGCTAGGGTCAGAGGGCAAAGGAGAAGGATCTCCCCTATCAGTGGACTTACTTGGAGAGGGGAATGGGAGGAAATGGAGGGGGAGGATGAGATTGGGAGGATATGAGGGAGGGGGCTACAGCTGGGATACAAATTGAATAAAGTGTAATTAATAAAAAAAATAGAACCTTCTTAGATATATCCATCTGTCTGTGCTAATTTAAATCCTGCTAGGAGGATGTATGAATTTTCCTTTTATTATGCCTTTATTGGAATAATTTTTGCTTTTGAAGACTCAGAGAATTGGCATTACTTAGTCAGAATTGGGCTGTGTAGATTATTACTCTGTTTCAAGGGTCATGTGTCTAGTCTTTACATTTTAGTAGTTGTTTTTCAAGTGAGAGTCATTTCAGAAATGTCTGCTCTCCTGCATTCTAAGGAATATTTGTTCTAAATATTTCCCTTTCTAACACATGTGTACTAAAAGACTACCTGGAAAACTTAACAACTCATGTATACCATGTTCTATTTCCATTCCTTCACTGCAATGAATTAATGTGATGCACAAAGATTAAAACTGGTCAATATAATTTTGGACACTAGGCAAAAGACAACATGCCAGTCTCCATACTCCTTTCCAAATGGGGACTTCTATGATTTTGCTCTATTGATGAGAATTGAAAAATATTTGCCAGGTCAATAGTCACGTGTTAAAAATCAAAACCTTTCATGTCAGAGACAGTCCCTGTTCCCTTTAGTAGGGAACCCACTTGAATACTTCCATAGGCTACATCTGAGCAGTGGCTAGCACTTTGACTGCCTCCCCTGAATGGAGGATCAACCTTGCCAGGCCACAGAGGAGGACAAAGCATCCTCCTGTATAAGACTGGCTAAGCTAGGGTCAGATGGAAGGAGAAGAGGACCTCCCCTACCCGTGGACTTGGAGAGGGGCATAGGAGGAGATGAGGGAAGGCATAGGAGGAGGAGAGTGGAATTTGAAGGGGAAGAGAGAAGGGTCTACAGTTGGGATATAGAGTGAATAAAATGTAATTTATATAAAAATTAAAAAATCAAAAGCTTTATTGATCTCTTCTTTAAAGACACTAAAAAGTGAAAGTGAATTATCCACAAATTGTGTAGTCTATTTGTATTTTAAATGAACTACATATACATTAGATTTTCATATAGTAGGAAAACTTTTTAATCTGTAGTCTGGCTGGACACTGTGAATTTCCCTCTGTGACTCAGCAATGCTTAACGTGTATAGTCCAGGTAAGATAGAAGGAGAGACACTTAGCTCAAGGATCTGCAATGACTAATTCAGCAAAGCTTTTAGAAATCAGGGAGAAAGACTATTTTTGTGTATGTTCTCATTCCTTCTGATGAGATTATTCACAGAATGCCTGAATAACTTACTGTAGTCTGGGACTCTAAGTGACACGTAGCAGTCTTAGGATTCGGATTCACTTAAAATAAAGGGGTGAGTGTGGCTCCCATTGACAGTGTTTGGATAGTCTAGATGGTTCCTTCCCTGAAGAAAGATACTATGTATGAGAAGTTATCTTGGTTAGAATATAGAATCATTTGGATATATGCCAAGGTGGAGAATATTGGAGGATATAGGAGGATAATGTGTGTAGCCTTTGAACACATCACACTGATTATTGCTGCTCTATTCACAGTAGCCAGGAAATGGAAACAACCTCAACATCCACCAACAGACAGATGGATGATGACAATGTACATTTACACAAATAAAAAGTATTTATCTGTTAAGAAAAAAATATATTGTAGAGATCACTTAGAACCTTAGTTTAGTCCTCAGCACATAAATAAGGCTCCTGAAAGCAGCCTGCTGCTCCAGCTTCAGAGGATCTGACACCCCTGGCCTCCGTGTGTACTTTCCCAACTGTGCACATGCCCATACATGTACACATACACACACACACATACAGACAGATTTATATACCTACACATAATAAAATAAAGCTTAAAAAGATAAGTTATAAAAATCACAGGCAAATGGATCTAACTAGAACTAGTCATTCTGAGTGAGATAATCTAGACTCAACAAGTCAAATTTTGAATGATTTCTCTCATTTATAAATATTAATGGCAAATATTAACATACATGTTTTTCATTTGGAATACCCAGAGAGTTCACGATAGTAGTAAGAAATGTGGGGATAAAGGAGGCTTTCAAGGGAAGGGAGATAGAATGCAGTGATAAAAAAGGCTAAATGGTAATAAAGTTACACGAAGGGCTAAATTTGGTTGGATCGTGGGAGGATATTATAGAGGAGAGAATACTGGGGATGGGGGAGCAACAAACACTGAAAATATTTTGAAAAGTTATATGGAAACCTACTAATGTATAATTTTGTAAAATACATACATAGCTCCTAAAATGCACCACACACACACACACACAAAGAGATTAAGCGGAGATGAGATACCCTACAAACAGGAAACAATGTTTCTAGTGTGTAGTTTCTAGTAGAGACTACACACACACACACACACATAAAAAACAAACAAACAAACAAACAAACAAACAAACCAAAAAGCCTGATGTTAGGAATGGGTCATATCTTTCTTTTGGGAGTTGTTGGTCAGTGAGCTTCCATAGAACCCAGAATATCACAACCTACTGCCAATGCTTTCGGTTGACCTTCAAAACTTGATGGTAAGAGTCGGTTAGTGAAGAATCCACATACTTGAATCATAGAACATGGAGAAATCAACCTAGTTTACACTCATTGGGAAGCTTTATCTCTAACGGCTTGCTTTTTTAATGCTGAAAGAGGCTCTGTATGCTCCCGAAGGAGAAAAATAAGCACTAGTCTTACACAGATGTTAACACTGTGAGCTACAATAATGACTGTCTTGGTAAGAGTTGCTTATTGGTGAAATAGTAACATGAATATCATGGGAGAAAACAACTACTTTCTGATTGGATTAAAATCCTACTCATGGTATATACTCACTTATAAGTGGATATTAGAAATATAATATAGGATAAACATACTAAAATCTGTACACCTAAAGAAGCTAAGCAAGAAGGAGAACCCTGGATAGAATGTTCAATCATCATTCAGAAAGGCAGATGGGATAGACATTGGAAGATGAAGAAAACAGGGAACAGGACAGGAGCCTAACACAGAGGGCCTCAGAAAGACAGCTGTGCATGGAGATAACCTAGAACCCCTGCATAGAGGTAGCCCATGCTTGCTCTGCTCAGTGACCAAGTGGATTTACTAGTAAGAGGAGCATGGGCTTTCTTTGACATGACGAACTTAGGTGGCTGGCTCTTTGTTCACCCTCTCCTAAGAGGAGAACAGCCTTACCAGGCCACAAAGGAAGATAATGCAGCCAATCCTGATGAGACCCTATAGGCTAGGGTCAGATGGAAGGGGAGGAGGACCTTCCTTATCAGTGGACTGGAGGAGGGGCATGGAAGAAGAGGGAGGTAGGGCAGAATTGGGAGTGGACGAAGGAGGAGGCTACTGCTTAGATGCAAAGTGAAAATTGTAATAATTTAAAAAAAAATTAAAAAGATGAAAACTATACCTGGTTCCATTATCAGAAATAAGACTGGTCATAAACCCTAAGGAAGAACCTATTACTATCATTGTACTAAATGGAAACAGTATCGTTTTACTGCTGTGAAGATACACCAGGACTGCAGCACATTTTAAAAACATTTAATTGGAAGTTTGTTCATTGTTGTAGAGAGATTGTCTATGATCACCATGGCAGGAAGCAGACAGGCATGACCCTGGAAAAGTCCCTGACTGCTTTATATCCTGACTCTAAGGCATCAGGCAGAGAGTGCAAAACTAGGTCTTATGGGCTTTTGAAACGTCAAAGTCCAACCTCAGTGACATACCATCTCTGACTAGGTCATACCTCCTAATCAATCCCAAATAATTCCACCAATTGGGGTCCAAATGTGCAAACATGAACTTATGGGGGCATTCTTCATTTAAACCATGCCAAATAGTAAGTCAGCTCCTTGTGCCTTAATCATTATGATCACAGACTAGTTTATCTATGAATCCCTGTCAAAAAAAAGCTACTGTTTTATGTAGCTTGTGCTTACCACAGAGACTTACAACTTGTTATGATACAAAGAATCAGAGACTCTGGAATGATAAGCCTTAAATGGACATCTACCTCACGATGCATCAGCCAGTGGTTCAGGTATCATTGTGGATGAGAACTGATAAAATTTAAGATCCAGAGGCAGGTGACAACTACAAGCAAACTGTGTTTTCCATACATAGCAGGGCATGTGCATATATGATTTCCCAGCAGTTGCAATGACATACATAAGGCCTACACCAGCTCAGGTCAGATAAAATCCCACCATGTTATCTTGAAGTCCCTCCCTATCTGAAGAGTTCTTGGCAATGGATACCAGCTGGAAAAACTAAATAAATAAAACAATTTGCTTTATATTCCCTGGGAAGTGGACTTCATGCTACGGAAAATAAATTCTTTCAAGAATGTTTGGGTTGCACAAATTGGTCTTGATGGGTTAATAAAAAAGGACAGAAATTTGCTTAGATAGGCAAGGAGAATAAATAGATCACAGGAAAGTTGGGAATGTGTATTAATATGATCAAAATCGATTGTATAAATTTCTCAGTGAATTAATAATAATAAAAATTAGTGGTTAAAATGTTTTCTTTTTTTAATTTTATTTTTTTCTTATCAGTTACATTTTATTAACTCTGTTTCCCAGCCGTGTCCCAATCCCTCATTCCCTCCCAGTCCCTCCCTCCCTCCCTCATCTCCACCGTGCCCCTTGCCAAGTCCACTGATAGGGGGGACCTACTCCCCATTCATCCGATCCTGTTTTATCAGGTATCTTCAGGACTGGCTGCAAAGCTCTCCTCTGTGGCCTAACAGGACTGCTCCTCCCTTGGGAGGTGGGGAGGCCAAAGAGCCAGTCATTGAGTTCCTGGTAGAAATAGTCCTTGTTCCCCTCACTATGGGAAACCAATTGGTTACTGAGCTACCACAGGCTACATCTGAGCAGGGGTTCTAGGTTACATTCATACATGGTCCTTGGTTGCATGTCAGTCTCAGAAAAGACCCTGTGCCCAGATATATTTGGTCCTTGTGGAGCTCCTATCCTTTCCTCATCAGACTAACTCCCCTTCTTTCTTATGATTCCCTGTACTCTGCCAAAGGTTTGGTCATGAGTCTTTGCTTTGAAAACACTAACTGCTAAGTTAGAGTCTAACTGCTAGTTAGAGTCTTTCAAATGCGCTCAGTAGACTCCTGTCAATGTTCAATGTGCATCCCCTCTGTCTTTCAACACGAGGATTGATAATCTTACCCCATGTCCGCTCTCTTGATTATCTTTTTTAGGTGTATAGATTTCATTATGTTTGTCATATCTTATAGGTCCATATAAGTGAGTATATACCGTGTTTGTTTTTCTCCTTCTGGGATATTTCACTCAGGATGATCTTTTCTAGATCCCACCATTTGCCTGCAAATTTCATGATTTCCTCCTTTTTGATTGCTGAGTAGTATTCCATTGTGTAAAAATACCACAATTTCTGTACCCATTCCTCCGTTGATGGAAATCTGGGTTGTTTCCAGGTTCTGGCTATTACAAATAAAGCTGCTATAAGCATGGTTGAGCAAATATCCCTTTTGTGTACTTGAGCAAACTTTCTCTAAGAGCAACAATCAATAAATGGGACCTCATGAAACTGAAAAGCTTCTGTAAGGCAAAAGACACCATCATCAAAACAAAACGATTGCCTACAGATTGGGAAAGAATCTTCACCAACCCTTTATCTGACAGAGGGTTAATATCCAGAGTATATAAAGAACTAAAGAAGCAGAAAAGCAACAAACCAAGTAATCCACTTAAAAAATGGGGAATGGAGCTAAAAAGAGAATTCTCGAAAGAGGAACATCAAATGGCAGAGAAACACTTAAAGAAATGCTCAACCTCATTAGCCATTAGGGAAATGCAAACCAAAACAACCCTGAGATTTCACCTTACACCCATCAGAATGGCCAAGATGAAAAACTCAAGTGACAACACATGCTGGAGAGGTTGTGGAGAAAAAGGAACCCTCCTCCATTGCTGGTGGGAATGTAAACTGGTACAACCACTCTGGAAGTCAATCTGGCACTTTCTCAGACAATTAGGAGTAGTGCTACCTCAAGACCTAGCTATACCACTCCTAGGTATATACTCAAAATTTGCTCAAGTACACAACAAGGACATTTGTTCAACCATGTTTGTAATAGCTTTATTTGTAATAGCAAGAATGGGAAAACAACCCAGATGTACATCAACAGAGGAATGGATACAGAAATTGTGGTATTTTTACTACTCAGCAATCAAAAGGGAGGAAATCATGAAATTTGCTGGCAAATGGTGGCATCTAAAAAAGATCATTCTGAGTGAAGTATCCCAGAAGGAGAAAGACAAACTTGGTATATACTCGCTTATATAGACCTACAAGATATGATAAACATAATGAAATCTACACACCTAAAGAAGATAATCAAGTAAGTGGACATGGGTGAAGATGATCAATCCTCATTTAGAAAGACAAATGGGATGTGCATTGAATGTATGAAAGGAGTCTACCGCAAAAGGCATCTGAAAGACTCTACCTAGCAGTGTTTCAAAGCAGACACTAAGACTCATAACCAAACCATGGCAGAGTGCAGGGAATCATATAAAAAAAGGGGAGTTAGTATGAAATGGAAAGGATAGGAGCTCTACAAGTACCGACTATATCCGGGCACAGGGCCTTTTCTGAGACTGACACTCAACCAAGGACCATCTATGGATATAACCTAGAACTTCTGCTGGGATGTGGCCCGTGGTAGCTCAGTAACCAAGTAGTTTTCCAAAGCAAGGGGAACAAGGACTATTTTTAACAGGTTCTCAAGGGCAGGCTCTTTGTCCCCCCCGCCCCAGGGGAGGAGCAGTCCTGTTAGGCCACAGAGGAGGACTTTGCAGCCAGCCTTGAAGATACCTAATAAAACAGGGTCAAATGAAAGGGGAGGAGGTCCTCCCCTATCAGTGGACTTGGAAAGGGGCAGGGAGGAGACCAGGGAGGGAGTTGGGGAGGGGGAGTGAATGAGGGAGCGGGATACAGCTGGGACACAGAGTTAACAAATTGTAACTAAAAATAAAAATAAAATTAAAAAAAAAAAAGAAATGCTCATCCTCATTAGCCATCAGGGAAATGCAAATCAAAACAACCCTGAGATATCACCTTACACCCATCACAATGGCCAAAATGAAAAACTCAAGGGACAACACATGCTGGAGAGGTTGTGGAGAAAGGGGAACCCTCCTCCACTGCTGGTGGGAATGTAAACTGGTACAACCACTCTGGAAATCTATCTGACGTTTTCTAAGACAATTAGGAATAGTGCTTCCTCAAGACCCAAACCACTGCTAGGTATATACCCAAAGTTTGCTCAAGTACACAAAAGGGTTAAAATGTTTTCAATGTAAAAAAAAAAAAAAAGATTGAGTATTTCTTACTAAAGAGTATTTCCCAAGCCCTCAAAAGAAACGATCAAGGTATAAAAAGAAAGGCATCCCAGATAGTAAAATTAGAGGATCTGAATCAGTGTGCAACAGTGAGTTGTGAACAGTTTAAAAATAGACACTTCTTCTTTTTTTTTTTTTTAGTATGACATGTTTTTTTTTAATTTTTTTCTCTTTTTTTATTATTATTCTCATTAGTTACAGTTTGTTAATTCTGTATCCCAGCTGTATCCCTCATTCCCTCCCCAATCCCACCCTCCCTCCCTCATCTCCTCCCTGCCCCTTTCCAAGTCCACTGACAGGGGAGGACCTCCTCCCCTTTCATATGACTCCGTTTTGTCAGGTATTTTCAGGACTGGCTGCAAAGTCCTCCTCTGTGGCCTAACAGTACTGCTCCTCCCTTTGGAGGTGGGGTGGTCAAAGAGCCAGTCATTGAGTTCCTGTTAGAAATAGTCCTTGTTCCCTTTACTATGTGAAACCAATTGATTACTGAGCTATCATGGATCACATCCGACCAGAGGTTCTAGGTTTTATCCTCTCATGGTCTTTGGTTGAGCGTCCATCTCAGAAAAGACCCTGTGCCCAGATATGCTTGGTCCATGTGGAGCTCCTAGAACCTGGAAACAACCCAGATGTCCATCAACAGAGGAATGGGTACAGAAATTATGGTATTTTACACAATGGAATACTACTCAGCAATCAAAAAAGAGGAAATCATGAAATTTGCAGGCAAATGGTGGGATTTAGAAAAGATCATTCTGAGTGAAGTATCCCAGAAGGAGAAAGACAAACATGGAATATACTCACTTATATAGACCTAAAAGATATGATAAACATAATGAAATCTATACACCTAAAGAAGATAATCAAGAAAGCGCACACGAGGTATGATGATCAATCCTAATTTAGAAAGACAAATGGGATATGCATTGAACGTATGACAGGAGTCAACCGCAAAAAGCATCTGAAAGACTCTACCTAGCAGTGTTCCAAAGTAGATACTAAGACTCATAACCAAACCTTCGGCAGAGTGCAGGGAATCATATGAAAGAAGGAGAGTTTGATGTGAAAAGGATAGGAGCTCCACAAGGACCAATAGACACTTCTAACCGATGAGGAAGTAATGGAAAAGTGCATACACTGACACAGTGGCAAAGTAAACTTCTACAGCCTGTATTGCCCAGGCTCCTTCTTCCAAAGGCTAAAAGATGGAGCTTGCTATGGGGTTGAAATTCTAGTAGCGTAGCTTGGTTTGTTATTCTCCAGTCTCAAATGTTTTGTTGTTGTTTTTTTTCTTACCTTTTATAGCAGTATAATATTAATATTTCTGAGAAAATTCATAAAATTTAAAATTTCTAATGTTATAATATTTTCTTCAGTTACAAATAAAAAATTTCTACACTATGCACATTTATTTATGTTTATCAGAACATGGTAAAAAGATGACCAATGGTGAAGAATGCCTTGGGAAACTAAGAGAGGTTCCAGAGAAAAGGAAGGGGTCCTTTTACCTCAGGGGTATTTTTTTCCTCTGGATTGTTCTTAGATGTGATTCTGTGCTTCCTGTAACAAACATTTACAGTCAAATTATTGCATTCCTGTTTATTCTTATTGGAGTTCAGAACCCAATCTGGTCAGTGTACCTTGAATCTGAATATGGCCTTT
>NW_026592732.1:7974799-8038121 GCF_907164565.1 Psammomys obesus
TCAGAACCCAATCTGGTCAGTGTACCTTGAATCTGAATATGGCCTTTGGCCTTCCTTTTGTGTTTTCCCAGGTATAATATATAGTATGTGCCAGGCACTGTCTTTAAATTGGTCTATCCTGAGAAAGTTCTACAAAAGGATGCTCTGTTAATATTTAGTATGTGCTCACTGGTATTTATTCATATGTTTTGCTGATCATGATATTTTCTGATCATGTTTTTCTGAACTCAAACAACCTTCCTTGGGTTATTAATTCTCTGTTACATTCAATTAGAAAGACACTGAAACAGGAATAAGATGGGGCACAGTATCAGACTGTTGTCCCCCTATTCTTTCAGGCCAGAAAATACAAGGTCCATCAGACAAGATTCATACAGGCTTGGAAAAGTCTACAAGTGTTATGTAAAGTCATCAAATAGAATTGTTTAACATTTCATTTGAAAAAAAATGGTTTTTTAAAGATGTATATGAAACGTGGAGTCCCATAGTTTCCATTATTATTAATTAATGGATATTTGAAACACTGGAGAAGAAATCTGCTTTCCAGTTTGAATACTTTTGTCTAAAATATAAAGATATATAACTTATACAATACATTCGATATGTTGTATATATTGTATATTTATACAATATAAATGCAATTGTACATTAAACTGAAGACTTTCATGATGGAAGTTCATGAATTATTTACATATACTGTTGTAAAACATTAGAAAAGTAAATAATCAAAGAAGAATGACTTCTATAAAGTCAACATATATTTTGAAATGAAGTTTACATACCATTTCCTGAGTTCAATGAATCTAACTGAAGATAAAAAAGGAACGGTGATGCCATATGGGCAAAAAGATGGGTTTTTGTTTTTGAGATGAACTAAATGTTTATTTCTTTAAGAACATATGTCATGTGTCATTTTACATGGTCCTGTCCAACTAACAGCACCTTGTAATAAGGTTAATATTTGATGTCATTAATCAACAAGAGATTGGTTATCTTAATGAATAACAAAATTTTATAATATAAAATTATTAAGTAATGATTCAACAGATGGTAAATTACAAATCTATACAGAAAACAGATGGCACCTTCTCATATATAAAATCAATTCTTCACATTTGAGTAGGTTTAAACAAATTTTTAAATATATTTAACATTAGTGATATCAAAATAACTAAAACAAAAATTAATTGATATATTAAATAGGTATTAGTTTTAATTTAGGGACTATGGACAAATTTGCATGGATTGTAAATTTTCATGATTTAAAGTGGAAAATGAAGCCAGTCATTTAAATAATTTTCTTATGTTTACTCTCACATGTCAAATATAAAATATTTGACTCAAAATAAAAATATTTATTTTCTTGTTTCTAACCCATCAGGTGACCTATTATTGCTTTTCTCATCAAATTCTGAAACCATTTTTCTTTACCTAGTAACATTTTTATTATTTTTTATTATTATACTGTTGATATTTTAAAATTTTTTTCAGATACTCTTTTAGAGTTTTTACTTATCCCTGTATTTACAAATAGTTTTGTTTCTCTTATGTGCTTTATTTAAGATTAAGCACATACTTCTTCTAGTTCTTAAATCTTTACACTATTGAAAAGTATGTGTAGTTTTCTAAGGTTATCCTTTTTAATTTTTATAATGTAGACATACAGCCTGTTCAATGCAAGCAATTTTTATGTCCCCATATAAAAACTGTATAAAACAGTAAGAAGTACTGAAACATCCTCAGTCATATCACAATCCTGAGCAGTATTATCTCTAAGTTCTCTAAACTCCTCTGGTTTCCTCCCAGTGCACTTCCCGGAGGTACTCGCATTTGGAAGCTTTCCTTGCTGAACTCCCTCGGTTGCTCTCTCCTGGACATCTGCCCCTGTCTGAATACCCCAATTCTTCCTCCTCCCCAGGCTGGCAGGGATTCCACCCCCATTCTCTCCTCTGATCAGCTATTGGCTATAAATTATTTTATTGGCATATTAGAGGACAATTGGGGAACAATGTTTATACAGCATTGAAACAGAAGATTCTCAGAAGAGGATTTGGGGGAAGGGAGTACAAAATAGAGCATTTGAATAACACAATATAACCTTATGCCTACAATTATTCATGTCGAGTATTTTATATGCTTTCATAATTTTTCATTTGTATTTAGAGTGAAAGAGCACACAGGGCTCAGTGCAGTGTGGAGTTAGGAACTGTCAGTTCTTTCACTCTACAGTGTTGGTCTTGGCATTGAACTTCGCTTGTCAGTCATGGCATCAAGCACCTTCTCCTACTGAACCATCTTGCTTGGTCATGTCTAATATTGTATTGTTTGCCTCATAGCTTTTTTAGAAAGCTATAAATTCCAAACAGTTGAAAATGTATTTTAGTTATAATCATTAGACATTCTATTATACATACCAGTATATTTTTAAACTAATAACTTCATTGTATTTTTCTTTGCCCATGTTTTTTTCTCATTTATTTATTTTATTCACTTTACATCCTTGTAGCCCTTTCTTCCTCTCCTCCCAGTCCCAACCTATTTTTTATTTCCCTTCCCGCTCCCCTTTTTCTCCACGAGTTTATCAAAAACTTTGATAAACTATCATACTATTATAATTTTTTCAAGATATATTTTTACAATTTTTTGACAACAAACTTGAATAAAGTGTTACATACACTAATCAAGGAAAAAAGGAATTATTCTCATCTCATCTATGAGAAAGAATAAATAATGTAAATATATACATGCTATAAATGAGGGGTTTGCTGTGAAGGTTTATTCTTTTGCGATCTAGGCAATATATTTTATATTATCTCACATTCCACATAAAAGTTCTTTTTTCATTAGGATTTTTTTCCAATTAAATATGTTCATTTGGTTAATTGCTTAACTATGCTGGGCGTGGTTGCTAGTACATGATGATCGCCCTGTGGTTGTCTATTATAGATCTCAATGCATTTGAGGATGGGAACAGGTGACTTGTAAGGAAGGTTTACCTCAATGTGTAATTTGTTTCACAGTATTATTGTAAAAATGAAAGAATGATGTTCGGTATTTTTATTCATCTTGATTTTGCACTAGACATCCTGTGGATGATGGATACATTAATAAAATTTTTAGTTCCTGGCAATGTCCTGTGGCAAAAGCCTGCATGTAAAAACTCTTCCCATTAACCCATAATTAATTAATCAATAGAGGTTTTAAAATGTGAAAGAAAGAAAAAACCCTCCCAAATGCCCCAGAGAATATTTAACATTTACTGGAAAAATAGTAAAGAAGCCAAATAATAGAGAAATGTGAAAAAAAAAGTGATATTCCCAGTCATGTTAGCAAGTAGGAATGCATGTGTAGCAAAATGTAGCATGCCTTTGTGTGATTAGCTATTCTAAAATGATGGAAGGGGGTGAATAGTCACAGAAATATACACAATTTAAGAAAATAGAAAAATAGAACGAAAAGATAAATATTTACTTCTGAGTGTAAATTATTACTGTTTTAAAGAAAGTCATCTCAAAGAATAGAAGGGGCACAGGTGGATCTGTTAGCAAAGTGCATGCTGCCAACCTGAGGCCCCGAGTTCCCCACTCAGAACCCATGTTTGGGAAGGTAGAAATTAATGCAGAAAGACATGCTGCCCAACTTTCAGCTTTGTAAAATGTGTCCTCAAAAACGGTATAACTTTGAAGACAATTCCTAAGTCTTAACTATGTTTTATTAGAATTGGAAGGGATAATGAATTTAAATTATTTTGGAGTGAAATGCGAGTCTCCTAAAACAATTAAACCATCACCAACCTTTCAACTCAGTGGAAAAGTAAAGTGTTTAACTGATGATTGGAAAGCTGGTAACACGAAGAATTTTGAAACAGAACAGCTTGAAAGCATATGTATCTTTCAAAAGCCCCAAAAGCCATTAAATTCTTGATTTGGGGCAGGAGGTGACTCAATAACGAAAAGTGAAACTATTCTTTTTTCTCATTTAAAAAGAAAGAAACAAATTAGAGGACTACTGTAACTCCCCAGATATGTGAAGATTTGTAGCTCTAACACCTTGGATATTTTCTCTCTTTGAACAGGTTATTCTGGAGTCTGCACAGAGATGCTAGGTGTGGAATTCTTGTCTATGGGCAGAAACCACTCCCAATGCTTTGAGAATCGCTGATGGAAGGCTTCTGTGGTGTGGATTCTCACGCTAATATGCCCTGAGGTAATAGTATTCAGCTAGCTTGTGGAAAATCATGGTTGATTTCCATTGTCTGACTAAATAAGGAAAACTTCTTATCTGAAAATTATAAATGCCAAAGACAAAATTTTGTTTTCAAACCTAACAATTACATATTGAGCCAGATGCCAGCTAATCATTAAGACACAGGCAATCTCCCTTCTCATATTCAGATTCTCATTCCAGTTGTATAGTTTTTCTCTGATACCTTCTTGCCTTTGTTTTCATTTTTCTGTCACCTCGATGTTTACTACAGATACTAAGCCTGTTTTAAAAATTAATGTTATAAGTGAAGCTGGCAGACTGCAATGATTTAAGCATTTCTGTATTTTATAACTGAAACAGAACAGACTGCAAAATATCACTGCTTTCAGAGGCTCTTTGAATGTGAAATTCGCATAGGATCTTGGAGATTTAAATTAAATGAAGCCAATCAAATACGAGATAAAAGTAAAGTATTTATATTTCCATATTTTGGTGAGGGAAGAGCAGATGGCTTATGGAGTACTCTGGAGATGTGAAGTTGTGCAGTCTAAATAAGAGTTTACCAAGAATAGAAAGCAAAGGCAGTAACTATGCAAGAACTGATTTGCAATGCAGAAGGTCAACCATCTGTGAGGCCCGTTCTACTTTTTAAGGATGTTCAGAATAAATATGAGATAATCTATCGTATCATGTTATGTTATAAAAACCTGATTCTAAACTGGCCTTTACCCTACCTGTATACTGTATGCCATTTTTCTTCTTTCATAAATTCCCAATATATTAGCTGCTACACAGTAATGCCTATCCAGCCATATTTCCAGGAAAAACAGAGTAATAGATTCTATCTATATATTTCTCCCTAAAGACAGGTATCAAAATTTTAATTTTAATGTTAGTATCCAACTTGTATTGAAGCAACCTAAAAATTGCTTAATTCTGGAAAAATATATTCATTTTGCAATACTAATACTAAAGGTTTTATTTCTTTCCCTTGAGAGAAGAGAATTTGAAACTAGAGAAAAAGGCTATTAAAAATTAACATGTAAAATGTTTTCTGTGCTTAATCACTTTTGCCGAGTCAGAACAGTTGATGCATTTTATTCAACACTGTGAGTAAAAGTCTGTTTACTTTCTTTTAAATTCCATAATAATTGGTAAGAATCATGTATTTTGAAAGGTGAGAAAATGAGTTTCTTATTTTTCTGACCAGGTCTTCCCATCAAGTGAAATTTTCAAACTACATCATCTGTGTAATCCCACTTTTAAATTCTTGTAATTGCTTTTATAAAACAAGGCTTCTTACACATCATCTTCTGTCCAATCACAGTCCTGAGCTCCAATGACCAATGAGATCTGGAGGGGTTGATGAAAGGCTGAAAGCAATAGATGATGCACTGGATTCCCAGACCAGCACATCTTAACTCATATCCAGAACCCAAAGGAACATAATCTGCTGAAAGGCTAGTAAGGTCTCATTATTTTTCCTGGAAGTGGAGTGATCTCTGGATACTGAACATGAGGAGCTGTTGTCAGTGAGTGTGGAGTTAGTTGGGATGGCCTGTTCTGAAGACCCTGGGCTTTGCAACATCAGTAGTGACACTTTTAAAAATGGTTTGACCTCCATGTGTTCCATATCCTCCTCCACAAAAGGCAGAGGATAATGGAATCATAGGGCTTTCAGCAACAGGGTTTTCAGAAAGATGAGGTGACTCAGCATCTGTAAAATAATTAGTACAGATCTTGGTACATGAGCAGACTATATAACTGTTAGTTAGGAAAACACACATTTGGTAGATATGGACTTCCTCCAATGACAGCAACAAGTGTGTGTATGTATTTGTGTATGTGTAGCCAAGTTTACAATCTTGCCTAAGTTTATGTAATATGCAAGTTGAAATATTTTTGCTTGCAAGACATGATTAAACTCTGAGTCATCTTTTGGATTGAAAACCTACCCATGCTCTGCTGCAGGATCATACCTCTTCATATATTGAAATAAATTGGATATCAGGTCATTTATAACTTACCGTTACTTTTGTATTTAAAAAACAATTTCCTTAAAAATTCTATTTTAAGTATATACTAATATATATATATATATATATATATATATATATATATATATATATGTGCTCTAAATGTTTTGCTCGAAAATATGTATATACTGTACCTCAAAATTAAACTAATTACCATTCACTCCTTATCTCCTTACCTTGGTTAAGTTTTCATTTAATACATTTTAGCTTCCAATATACTTACATAATTTCCCTATCCTTTTCTTCTCTTCAACTCCCACTATGTCTCTGACCTTCATTCCCTCCCGTGTGTGCCCCCATCTGTCTCCTTCTAAAATTGCTGAGCATTGTTCTTGGTTTACACACACACACACACACAGACAGACAAACAGAGAGACAGAGAATTAGCCTATCTCAAGGTTGAGTCCCTTAATTGGCTGTTTAATTTAAAGTGGTCAGCCTAAAATTACACAAATACAAACAACAAAAACAGACTCAATGAGTTATATTTAGGTGCCCGTGTGTTTGTGTCTGTGCACACATGTGTGTGTGCCCTGATACTTGGGCTGACGGTTCCAAACCAGAGCTATAAGCTATTTAACAAAATCCACTGTACCAAGAATTAAACCCTTCATTTGACTTGTTGGTCAAAGTAGTCCAACCGACCCCAAAAACAAAGTTATTGCTATTGCCCTTGCTTGACTCTTAGAGGCGAAGTATAAGTAGGTACTTTCTAAAGACACAACAGAATATGTTGAAACATAGGGCTCAGAATTTAAAGGTGCATCAAACCTGCAAGCCTCCTTCCTCTACTCTAACCTCCTTAATGTCAGAAAGTACTACACAGACTGCTAAGGGAGGGGCATAAGCAACAGTCTTATCTATCTGTGTTATCTATGAACCACAGCACTGATTCGCTTTTGTTATCAACACAACTTGGAATCACCTGGGAAAAGGGCTCCTTAATGGAAATATTGATTCTTTTGGATTGGCCTGTGGTCATATCTGTGGGAGCCTGCCTGGACTGACGACAGATGTAGAAGGCTCTTACCCTCTGTGGGCAGCACCAACACTGTGTTGGCCTGAATACACAAGCAAGTTTTCAGACAGACAGCTAAAGTGAGGTAGCTATTAAGCAGCATTCCTTCATGGCTTTTGCTTTAGTTCTTGACCCGACTTTCCACAGTGCTAACCTATGCCCTGAGTGTATAAGTAAAATAAGCCCTTTCTTCCTCAAGTTGCTAATAGTCATGATATTTAAACAAGGCAAAACAACAAACTGGAACTTTCCTGTATATATATATATTTTTTGTGTTAGTGAAAAACAAACTTTTCCATTTAGCAATATTTAAGAATGCAATGGAGTACTATTAACTATAGTTTCTACGAGGTGAAAATCAAAGAAACTACAATACATTGAAAAAGATATGTGGGCTCATGAACTGCATAGATATTTTATGAAATAGCATAATTAACAGAAATATGGGATAATCATTAAATTCCCATAAAAAATCATACTACCTCAACTATTGAAGAAAAAGACATTATACAATAAAATATTAAAATACAATAGGGTATTCGTAATAAAAGCAGAATGGCATATATACTTATGTGTGATATGATCCAGTAATCATATTTCTTGGTAATTATGCAAAATAATTCAAATTAATTTTTTGAAAGAATATCTGCAACACTTCTCAAGTATGCATTGCTACTAATACCCAAGATATATAAATGAGTCTATCAAATGATAAACAAGAAAATAAATGGTGGTACATATCAACAAGGGGTTAATATATACCCATGAAATAAATAAAATTATGTCATTTATGAAATCATGAATTCAAATGAATTTAAGCTCATTGAAATAACTCCACCACTGAGAGGACACCAATTTTGTCACTTGTGTAGAATTTTAAAAATGTAAAATAGTGGTTACCAGGTTTATAAGGTTAAACTTAAGCGTTAAAGTGTCAGTTTTAGAGGAGAAAATAGACTAAGACATCCTTGTCATTAAATAAATGGAAAAAAGAATTATTTAGTAAATTCTATCCAAAGGATAGAATCCTTTGCTAGGCTTTCTATCCTGTTTCATTGGTCAGAATGTTTGTTCTAGTCCAGAGCCATGCTGCTTTGATTCCTAATACTCTGTAATATATTTCACAAGAATAGTGATGTGATCTATTCAATTTTTTTAATTTAATTTAATTTTATTATTATTAGTTACATTTTTTAAACTCTGTATCACGGCTGTATCCCACTCCCTTATTCTCTCCCAATCAAACCCTCATTCTCTCATCTCCTCCCTGCCCCTTTCCAAGTCCACTGATTGGGGAGGACCTCCTCCCCTTTCATCTGACCCTGTTTTATCAGGTATCTTCAGGACTGGCTGCAAAGTCCTCCTATGTGGCCTAGCAGGACTGCTCCTCCTTTGGAGGATGAGGAGGTAAAAGAGCCTGCCATTGAGTTCCTGTCAGAAATAGTCCTTGTTCCCCAATTGGTTACTGAGCTACCACGGGCTACATCTGAGCAGAGGTTCTAGGTTATATCCATACATGGTCCTTGGTGGAGTGTCAGTCTCAAAAAAGACCCCTGGGCCCAGATATATTTGGTCCTTGTCGAGGTCCTATTCTTTCCACGTCATACTAACTCCCCTTCTTTAATATGATTCCCTGCACTCTGCTGAAGGTTTGGTTATGAGTCTTAGTATCTGCGGTAAAACACTGCTAGGTAGAATCATTCAGATGCCTTCTGCGGTAGACCCTTGTCATATGTCCAATACACATCCTATTTGTCTTTCTAAGTGAGGATTGATCATCTTTTTTTTTTATTAATTACACTTTATTCATTTTGTATCCCCCCATAAGCCCCTCCCTCCTCCCCTGCCGATCCCACCCTCCCTCCCCTTTCTGCATGCATGCCACTCCCCAAGTCCACTGATAGGGGAGGTTCTCCTCTTCTTTCTGATCTTAGTCTATCAGTTCTCATCAAAAGTGGCTGCATTGTCCTCTACTGTGGCCTGGTAAGGCTGCTCCCCCCTCAGGGGGAAGTGATCAACGAGCAGGCCAATCAGATTATGTCAGAGGCAGTCCCTCTTCCCATTACTATGGAACCCACTTGGACACTGAACTGCCATGGGCTACACCTGTGCAGGGGTCCCAGGTCATCTCCACAAATAGTCCTTGGTTGGAGTATGACTCTCTGGGAAGTTACCTGTGTTCAAATTATCTTGTTCTGTTGCTCTGCTTGTGGAGTTCCCGTCCCCTCCAGCTCTTACTATTTCCCACTTCTTACATAAAATTCCATTCACTCTGCCCATCAGTTGGCCATCAGGCTCAGCATCTGCTTTGACAGTCTACACTGCAGAAGCTTTCAGAGGCCCTCTGTGGCAGGTTTCAAGGTTGTTTCCTGTTTTCTTCTGGCTTTCAGAGGCCCTCTGTAGCGGGTTCCGAGGTTGTTTCCTATTTTCGTTTTCTTCTGATGTCCATCCTCTTTGCCTTTCAGGATGGGGATTGAACATTTTAGTTAGGGTCCTCTCTTTTGCTTAGTTTGTTTAGATGTAGAGATTTTAGTGGGTTTATTCTATATTGTATGTTTATATGAGTGAGTATATACCGTGAGTGTCTTTTTGCTTCTGGGACAACTCACTCAGGATGATCCTTTCCAGGTCCCACCATTTACCTGCAAATTTCATGATTTCCTTATTTTTCATTGCTGAGTAATACTCCATTGTATAGATGTACCACAGTTTCTGCATCCATTCTTCAGTTGAGGGGCATCTGGGTTGTTTCCAGCTTCTGGCTATTACGAATAAAGCTGCTACAAACATGGTTGAGCAAATGTCCTTTTTGTGTACTTGCGCCTCTTTTGGGTACATGCTTAGGAGTGGTATGGCTGGATCTTGAGGAAGCGCTATTCCTAGTTGTCTGAGAAAGCGCCAGATTGATTTCCAGAGTGGTTGTACCAGTTTACATTCCCACCAGCAGTGGAGAAGGGTTCCCCTTTCTCCACAACCTCTCCAGCATGTGTTGTCCCTTGAGATTTTCATCTTGGCCATTCTGATGGGTGTAAGGTGAAATCTCAGGGTTGTTTTGATTTGCATTTCCCTAATGGCTAATGAGGTTGAGCATTTCTGTAAGTGCTTCTCTGCCATTCGATATTCCTCTGCAGAGAATTCTCTCTTTAGCTCTGTTCTCCATTTTTTAAGTGGATTACTTGGTTTGTTGCTTTTCAGCTTGTTTAGTTCTTTATATATATTGGATATGAGTCCTCTGTCAGATAAAGGGTTGGTGATGATTCTTTCCCAATCTGTAGGCAGTCGCTTTGTTTTGATGACAGTGTCCTTTGCTTTACAGAAGCTTTTCAATTTCATGAGGTCCCATTTATTGATTGTTGCTCTTAGAGCCTGTGCTGTTGGTGTTCTGTTCAGGAAGTTTTCTCCTGTACCAATGAGTTCTAGGGTATTCCCCACTTTTTTTCAAGCCGATTTAATGTGTCTGGTTTTATGTTGAGGTCTTTGATCCACTTGGACTTCAGTTTTGTGCAGGGTGATATGTATGGATCTATTTTCCTTTTTCTACATGTAGACATCCAGTTGGACCAGCACCATTTGTTAAAGATGCTATCTTTTTTCCATTGTATGGTTTTGGTATCTTTGTAAAAAATCAGGTGTCCGTAAGTGTGTGGGTTTATTTCTGGGTCTTCTGTTCGATTCCATTGATCCACCATTCTGTTTCTATGCCAGTACCATGCAGTTTTTATAACTGTTGCTCTATAGTACAGCTTGAGATCAGGGATGGAGATACCTCCAGAAGATCTTTTATTGTAGAGGATTGTTTTAGCAATTCTCGGTTTCTTGTTATTCCATACGAAGTTGAGAATTTTTCTTTCCAGGTCTGTAAAGAATTGCGTTGGCAATTTGATGGGAATTGCATTAAATCTGTAGATTGCTTTTGGTAAGATGGCCATTTTTACTATGTTAATCCTGCCAAGCCATGAGCATGGGAGAGCTTTCCATCTTCTCATATCTTCCTCTAATTCTTTCTTCAGAGACTTGAAATTTTTTTCATACAAGTCTTTGACTTGCTTGGTTAGGGTTACACCAAGGTACTTTATGTCATTTGTGGCTATTGTGAATGGTGTTGTTTCTCTAATTTCTTTCTCAGCCCTTTTGTCTTTTGTATACAGGAGTGCTACTTATTTTTTTGAGTTAATTTTGTATCTGGCCACTTTGCTGAAGGTGTTTATCAGCTGTAGGAGTTCCCTGGTAGAGTTTTTGGGGTCACTCATATATACTATCATATCATCTGCAAATAGTGATAATTTGACTTCTTCCTTTCCCATCTGTATCCCCTTGATCTCCTTTGACTGTCTTATTGCTCTAGCAAGGACTTCCAGCACTATGTTGAAGAGATATGGAGACAGTGGGCAGCCTTGTCTTGTCCCTGATTTCAGTGGGATTGCTTTAAGTTTCTCTCCATTCAATTTGATGTTGGCTATAGGCTTGCTGTATATCGCCTTTACTATGTTTAGATATGTGCCTTTTATCCCTGATCTCTCCAGTACTTTAAACATGAATGGATGTTGGATTTTGTCAAATGCTTTTTCAGCATCTAGGGAGATTATCATGTGTTTTTTTTCTTTCAGTTTGTTAATATGGTGGATCACATTGATGGATTTCCGTATATTGAACCACCCCTGCATACCTGGGATGAAGCCTACTTGGTCATAGTGGATAATATCTTTGATGTGTTCTTGGATCCGGTTTGCAAGTATTTTGTTAAGTATTTTTGCATCAATGTTCATAAGGGAGATTGGCCTGAAATTCTCTTTCTTTGTTGAGTCTTTGTGAGGTTTAGGTACCAAGGTGATTGTGGCTTCATAGAATGATTTTGGTAATGTTCCTTCTGTTTCTATTTTGTGGAATAGATTGAAGAGAATTGGAGTTAGCTCTTCTTTGAAGGTCTGGTAGAATTCTGCGCTGAAGCCATCTGGTCCTGGGCTTTTTTTGGATGGGAGACTTTTGATGACTGCTTGTATTTCTTTGGTGGATATAGACTATTTAATTGATTTACATGGTCCTGATTCAGCTTTGGTGAGTCAAATCGATTAAGAAAATTGTCCATTTCATTTAGATTTTCAAATTTTGTGGCATATAGACTTTTGAAGTAAGTCCTAATGATTGTTTGGATTTCCTCAGTGTCTGTAGTTATGTCCCCCCTTTCATTTCTGATTTTGTTGATTTGGGTGGTGTCTCTCTGCCTTTTAGTTAGGTTGGCTAAGGGTTTGTCGATCTTGTTGATTTTCTCGAAGAACCAGCTCTTGGTTTCATTGATTCTTTGAATTGTTTTATTTGTTTCTAATTGATTGATTTCAGCCCTGAGTTTGATTATTTCCAGCCGTCTACTCCTTTTTGGTGTGTCTGCTTCTTCTTTTTCTAGGGTTTTTAAGTGGGCCATTAAGTTGCTTGAATGAGCTGTCTCGAATTTCTTCTTGAAGGCACTTAGTGCTATGAACTTTCCTCTTAGCACTGCTTTCAAGTTAGGGTATGTTGTGTCTTCATTTTCATTGAGTTCTAGAAAGGCTTTAATTTCTTTCTTTATTTCTTCCCTGACCCAGCTGTCATTTAGTATCAAGTTGTTCAGTGTCCATGAGTGTGTAGGCTTTTTGTTATTTCTGTTGTTGTTGAAGTCCAGCTTTATTCCATGGTGATCAGACAGGATACAAGGGATTATTTCAATCTTCTTGTATCTGTTGAGGCTTGCTTTGTGACCAATATATGATCTATTTTGGAGAAGGTTCCATGAGGTGCTGAGAAGAAGGTAAATTCTTTTGTGTTTGGGTGTAAAGTTCTGTAGATGTCTGTGAGGTCCATTTGATTCATGACCTCTGTCAGAGATATTGTTTCTTTGTTTAATTTCTGTTTTGTTGACCTGTCCTTTGTTGAGAGTGGGGTGTTGAAGTCTCCCACTATTAATGTGTGGGGATCTATATGTGGTTTAAATTTTATCAATGTTTCTTTTACAAATGTGGGTGCTTTTGTATTTGGGGCATAGATGTTCAGGATTGTGATGTCTTCCTGGTGGAATTTTCCCTTGATGAGTATGAAGTGTCCTTCCTCTCTCTTTTTATTAATTTTGGTTGAAAGTCTATTTTATCAGATATTAGAATGGCTACTCCTGCTTGTTTCTTGGGTCCATTTGCTTGGAACGTCGTCTTCCAACCTTTTACCCTCAGTTAATGTCTATCTTTGTGCCTTAGGTGTGATTCTTGTATGTAACAGATTGCTGGGTTTTGTTTATGTATCCATTCTGTTAATCTGTGTCTTTTTACTGGAGAGTTGAGTCCATTGATGTTGAGAGAGATTAATGACCAGTGGCTGTTAGATCCTTTGATTTTGATGTTGGCTGTGTTCATAAGTTTGTGTGCTTGGTTGCTTTTTGTTTTGCTGTAGTAAGGTTAATTATTTCCTGTGTTTTCTTGACAGAAGCTAATTTTCTTGGGTTGTATTTTCCCTTCCAGTGTCTTCTGTAATGCTGGATTTGTGTGTAGGTATTGTTGAAATTTGTTTTTGTCATTGAATATCTTGTATTCTCCGTCTATGATGACTGAGAGTTTTGCAGGGTATAGTAGCCTGGGTTGACATCTGTGTTCTCTTAGGGTCTGCATGATATCTGTCCAGGCCCTTCTGGCTTTCATAGTTTCTGTTGAAAAATCAGGTGTGATTCTAATGGGTTTGCCGTTATATGTTACTTGGCCTTTTTCCCTTGCAGCTTTTAGTATTTTTTCTTTGTTCTGTATACTTACTGTTTTGATTATTATGTGGCGGGAGGATTTTCTTTTCTGGTCAAATTTGTTGGGTGTTCTGTAGGCCTCATGTATCCTTATTGGCTTCTCCTTTAACTTGGGGAAATTTTCTTCAATGATTTTGTTGAAAATATTTTCTGGGCCTTGGAGAAGGGAGTCTTCTTTTTCCTCTATTCCTATTATTCTTAGGTTTTGTCTTTTCATATTGTCTTGGATTTCTTGGACGGTCTGTGTCAGGAATTTTTTGGATTTAACATTTTCTTTGACAGATACGTCGATTTCTTCCATTGTATCTTCTACACCTGAGATTCTTTCTTCCATTTCTTGTATTCTGTTGGTTATGCTTACCTCTGTAGTTCCTGTTTTCTTCCCTAAATTCTTCCTCTCCATTATTTCCTCCATTTGTGTTTTCTTTAATTTTTCCAGTTCTATCTTCAGGTCTTGAGTTGTTTTGTTTACTTCCTTCACCTGTCTGCTTGTATTTTCCTCTTTTTCTTTTAGTTCCTTCAACTCTGTCTCTTTTATTTCTATCAATGATTTAATTATTTCTTCTCTGAAGGCCACTAGCTGTTTGGCTGCATCTTCCCCTATTTCTTCACGGATGGCCCTAATCTGCTTGTTTTTATCTTCCTCCATTTCTTTACAGATAGCCATGATCTGTTTCGTTTTATCTTTCTCTAATTCTTTACGTATTTTATCTGTTTCCTCTATTATTCTCTTCATCAACATAGATGTAAGGTCATCTTCTTCATTTTCTATTATGCTGCATTGTTCAGGGCTGTTCACCCCTGGATGGCTGGGTTCTGGAGATGCCATATTGCTCTGTCCTTTGTTGGTTGAGCCTTTACGCTGACCTCTACCCATTGGGCTGATTTAGGTGTTGGCTGTTAGTTTCTGTGCTTCCTGGAGTCCTGAGGTAGGGAGTATCCCCTTGGCCTGAAGATGATTTTTCCAGAAGGAGTCCTTCTCTGCTTTTTGGTTATGGTCACTGTATGGCCAGTGTTTCTCCGGAGTTGCCACTGCTCACCTCAGGTTTATAGCCCTGAGTAGTAGCTGTGGTCTATGTTAGGCAGGGGGGTGATCTCCTCTTACCCATAGAATTTCTCAAGACAGCTGCCCCACTGCTGGGTTTCTTGTTATAAATTTAGTGTGCTGCTGCTCACTAAATTTCCATGTACAGTCCTCTTGAAGAAACTGCTGATTCCCTAGCTGTGGGGTTTTCTCCCAACAAGGAAACTCAGTCTGTTATCCTGGGGCGCACAGTTCTGTCCGGGAAAGTGAGAAGTGTGCTCAGCAAGTCTCTGGGCCAGAGGCTGATTGCTCTGCTCTGGACCTGGAGAATGTGCACCTAGGTTGAGTTGGCGCCTGGGGGCACTGCTCTGGTCTGGAGGCTGGGTGCCTCACTCTGGACCAGAAGCTGTGTGTCTCTGTCTGGGATGGCGGCTGTAGGCACTGCTCTGGTCCAGACGCTGTGGGTGCAGCCCCCCTGAAGGATCAGGGATTCCCACAGTTTTGGCAGTCCATCCAGGGACAACTGGACGATCCCTGGCACAGTATCTGAGGGCTGCTGTAATGGCTCTTCAGCTCCTGCAGGTCTGAGGATGCAGCTGTGTGTCCCAGTGCCCCAGGGGAACTCAACAATGGCGGCAGAGCACAGCGCTTCTGCCTGCACTAGAGTCTGCGTGAGTCCAGGAAGTGTTTTGGTGCTGGGTGTCCTAAGCGTTAGAGCTGCTGACCCCCTCCGCTGGGGATTTCCTCCTGCCAGAGACACGCAGTCTGGTGCCCTGGTGCCCTGGTGCCCACAGTTCTATCTGAGGCGGCGAATCAAGCGCGCAGCCTGGGCTCCGTGCAGGAGCCTGGGTTCCTGGCTCTGGGTCCGCTCTGGCTCTTGGGGTACCCGCGGAACCCGAGTCTTTTCCAGGGGATGTCTGGGTAACCTGGGGTCGGTCCCAATTGTTTCCTGCTCCGTGGGGTTATCTCTCGACTGGGAAATCCAGTCTATGGTATTGTGGGCCCACAGTTCAGTCTGGATCCGTGACCAGATCGCGCTGGCGGGTAGCTCTGGGCTGGTGACTAAGCGCCTGGCGGAACAGGGATCTCTTCCGCGGTTTAGCCAGGTGAGTTAAAGCTGATCGAATCCCCCACCGTGGGGTATCCTCTCACCTGGGAAACACAACCACTTGTGTTTTATGGCTGCGAGTTCTGATTGCTGGTCACTGTGCCAATCCTGCTGTGCTGCTCCTCAGAATGAGAGTCCTCCCGGTGCCGCCATCTTGCCCAGCCCCCCAGGATTGATCATCTTACCCCATGTCCGCTTTCTTGTTTATCTTTAGGCATATAGATTTCATTATGTTTATCATATCTTTTAGGTCTATATAAGCGAGTATATACCATGTTTGTCTTTCTCCTTCTGGGATACTTCACTCAGAATGATCTTTTCTAGATCCCACCATTTGCCTGCAAATTTCATGATTTCCTCATTTTTGATTGCTGAGTAGTATTCAATTGTGTAAAAATACCACAATTTCTGTATCCATTCCTCTGTTGAGGGACATCTGGGTTGTTTTCACATTCTTGCTATTACAAATAAAGCTGTTAAAACATGGTTGAGCAAATGTCCTTGTTGTGTACTTGAGCAAATTTTGGGTATATACCTAGCAGTGGTATAGCTGGGTCTTGAGGAAGCACTATTCCTAATTGTCTGAGAAAATGCCAGATTGACTTCCACAGTGGTTGTAAAAGTTTACATTCCCACCAGCAATGGAGAAGGGTTCCCCTTTCTCCACAACCTCTCCAGCATGTGTTGTCACTTGAGTTTTTATTTTGACCATTCTGATGGGCGTAAGGTGAAATCTCAGGGTCATTTTGATTTGCATTTCCCTAATGGCTAATGAGGTTGAACATTTCTTTAAGTCTTTCTCTGTCATTCGATATTCCTCTATCGAGAATTCTCTGTTTAGCTCTGTTCCCCATTTTTTTAAGTGGATTACTTGATTTGTTGCTTTTCAGCTTCTTTAGTTCTTTATATATACTGGATATTAGTCCTCTGTCAGATGAAGGGTTGGTGAAGATTCTTTCCCAATCTGTAGGCATTCATTTTGTTTTGATGATGGTGAACTTTGCTTTAAGAAGCTTTTCAGTTTCATGAGGTCCCATTTATTGATTGTTGCTCTTACAGCCTGTGCTGCTATTGTTCTTTTCAGGAAGTTGTTTCCTGTGCTAATGAGTTCTAGGCTGTTCCCCACTTTTTCTTCTAACCTATTTAGAGTATCTGGTTTTATGTTGAGGTCTTTGATCCACTTGGACTTTAGTTTTGTGCAGGGTGATAAATATGGATCTATTTTTATTTTTCTGCAGGTAGACATCCATTTGGACCAGCACAATTTGTTGAAGAAGCTGTCTTTTTTTCCATTGAATTGTTTTGGCTTCTTTGTCAAAAATTGAGTATTCATAGGTGTGTGGGTTTATTCAATTCCTTTGATCCTCCTTCCTGTTTCTATGCCAATACCATGCAGTTTTTATTACTATTGCTCTGTAGTACAGCTTGAGGTCAGCGATGGAGATACCTCCAGATGATCTGTTGTTGTAAAAGATCGTTTTGGAGATTCTGGGTTTTTGATTCTCCATATGAAGCTGAGAATCTTTTTTTCAAGGTTTGTAAAGAATTGAGTTGGTATTTTGATCGGAATTGCATTGAATTTATAGATTGCTTTTGGTAGGATGACAATTTTCACAATGTTAATTCTACCAATCCATGAGCACGGGAGATCTTTCCATCTTCTGATATCTTCTTCAATTTCTTTCTTCAGAGACTTGAAGTTTTTCTCAAACAGGTCTTTCACTTGCTTGGTGTCACCCCAAGGTACTTTATGTTATTAGTGGCTATTGTGAAAGATGTTGTTTTTCTTATTTCTTTCTCAGCCCTTTTGTCTTGGTATACAGGAGGGCTTCTGATTTTTTTTTTGAGTTGATTTTGTATCCAGCCACATTCCTGAAGGTGTGTATCAGCTGAAGGAGTTCTCTGGTTGAACATTTGAAATTTGGGGGTCACTCATGTATACTATCATATCATCTGCAAATAGTGACACTTTGACCTCTTCCTTTCCTATTTGTATCCTCTTGATCTCCTTTAGTTGTCTTATTGCTCTGGCTAGGACTTTAAGTATTATGTTGAAGAGATATGAAGAGAGTGGGCAGCCTTGTCTTGTCCCTGATTTCAGTGGGATTGATTTAAGTTTCTCTCCACTGAGTTTGATGTTGGCTATGGGCTTGCTGTATATTGCCTTTACTATGTTTAGGTATGTGCCTGTATCCCTGATCTCTCCAAGACTTTAAACATGAATGGTGTTGGACTTTGTCAAATGCTTTTTGGGCATCTAAGGAGATGATCATGTGGCTTTTCTCCTTCAGTTTGTTTATGTGGTGGATTACATTGATGGATTTCTGTTTGTTGTACCACCCTTGTATGCCTGGGATGAAGGCTACTTGGTTGTGGTGGATGATATCTTTGATGTGTTCTTGGATTCAGTTTGCAAGTATTTTATTGAGTATTTTTGCATCAATGTTCATAAGAGATAGGTCCGAATTTCTCTTTTTTTTTGCTAGGTCTTTGTGTGTTTTAGGTATCAAAGTGACTGTGGCTTCATAGAATAAGTTTGGTAATGTTCCTTCTGTTTCTATTTTGTGGAATTGTTTGGAGATAACTGGAGTTAGCACTTTTTTGAAGGTATGGTAGAATTCTGCACTGAATCCATCTGGACCAGGTCTTTTTTTTGGAAGGGAGACTGTTGATGACTGCTTCTATTTCCTTGAAGGATATAAGACTATTCAATCTTTCTACCTGATCTTGACTTAATTTTGGTAATTGGAATCTATCAAGAAAATCGTCCATTTCTATTAGATTTTCGAATTTCGTGGCATATAGGCTTTTGTAGTACAACCTAATGATTGTTTGGATTTCCTTGGTTTCTGTAGTTATGTCCCCTTTTTCCTGATTTTGCTGATTTGGATAGTTTCTCTCTGCCTTTCAGTTAGTTTGGCTAAAGGTTTGTCTATCTTGATTTTCTCAAAGAACCAGCTCTTGGTTTCATTGATTCTTTAAATAGTTTGGTTTCAAATTGATTGATTTCAGCCCTGAGTTTGATTATTTCCAGCAGTCTGCTCCTCTTGGGTGTATTTGCTTCTTTTTTCTCTAGCGCTTTCAGTTGGGCCATTAAGTTGCTTGTATGAGATGTCACAAATTTGTTCTTAAGGCACTTAGTGCTATGAATTTTCCTCTGAGCACTATTTTCATTGTGTCCCATAAATTAGGGTATGTTGTACTTTCATTTTCATTGAGTTCTAGGAAGTCTTTAATTTCTTTCTTTATTTCTTCCTTAACCCAGCTATCATTGAGCAGCAAGTGGTTCAGTTTCCATGTGCTTATAGGCTTTTTTCTAATTCCATTGTTCCTGAGGTCCAGCTTTAGTCCATGGTGGTCAGATAGAATACAGGGGATTATTTCAATCTTCTTGTATCTGTTGAGGCTTGTTTTGTGACCAACTATATGGTCTGTTTTGGAGAAGGTTCCATGAGGTGCTGAAAAGAAGGTATACTCTTTTGAGTTTGGGTCGAAAGTTCTGTAGAAATCTATTAGATCCATTTGATTTAGGGCCCGTGTAAGTGCCTTTATTGCCTCATTAGGTTTCTGTCTAGATGATCTGTCCCTTGGTGAAAGTGGGGTGTTGAAGTCTCCCACTATCTAGGTGTTGGAATTGATATGTGATTTAAGTTTTAGTAATGTTTCATTTATGAATGTAGGTGCTCTTGTATTTTGGGCATAGATGTTCAGAATTGTGATGTCCTCTTGGTGGGTTTTTCCTTTGATGAGAATGTAGTGTCCCTCCTCATCTTTTCTGAATAATTTTGGGTGAAAGTCTATTTTATTAAATATTAGAATAGCTACCCCAGCTTATTTCTGGGTCTGTTTGCTTGAAAGACATTTTTCCCAGCCCATTACTCTGAGGTAGTGTTTATCTTTGTTGCAGAGGTGTGTTTCTTGAATGCAGCAACTGTTGGATCCTGTTTTCACACAGATTCTCTTAGTCTGTGTCTTTTTATTGGAGAGTTGAGTCCCTTGATGTTGATAGATAATAGTCAACAATGAATGTTAGTTACTTTTATATTGGAGTCAGTGGTCTTACTATGTTTCATTGCTTGTTTTCTTTTAATTTTTGTTGGGATATTATCTGTATGCTATGTTTTCTTGGGTGAAGTTTTTTCATTGGATTGGAGTTTTCCTTGTCATACCTTCTGTAAGGCTGATTTGCTGTGTATATATTGCATAAATTTAGTTTTGTCATGGAATATTTTGTTTTCTCCATCTATGTTGATTGAAAGTTTTGCAGGGTATAGTAGTCTGGGTTGACATTTGTGGTCTCTTAGAGTCTGCATGACACCTGCCCAGGCTCTTCTGCCTTTCATAGTTGCTGATGAGAAGTCCAGTGTGATTCTCATAGGTCTATCTTAATATATTACTTGGCCTTTTCCCTTGCTGCTTTTAATATCTTTTCTTTGTTCTGTAGATTTAATGTTTTGACTATGATGTGATGTAATGTGTTTTTCTTCTGGTTAATCTATTTGGTATTCTGTAGGCTTCTTGTATATATATATATATATATATATATATATATATATATATATATATATATATATATGGACATCTCTTTCTTTATGTTGGGAAAATTTTCTTCTATGATTTTCTTGAAAATATTTTCTGGAACTTGGAGCCTGCAGTTTTCTTTTTCATCAATTCCTATCATTCTTAGATTTTTGTCTTTTCATGGCATCCTTGATTTCTTGGATATTTTGTGTTTGGGACTTTTCTGATTTTACTTTTGAGAGAATTATCAATTTCTGCGAGTGTATCTTTAGCTCCAGATATTCTCTCTTCCATCTCTTGTATTCTGTTGGTGATGCTTACCTTTGTGGTTCCTGATCTTTTCTCCAAGTTCTCCAGCTCAGGGAGAACTTGGTTTTCTCGGTTTGTGTGTTCTTTATTGATTCTAATTCTGTTTTCATGCCTTGCACCATTTCCTTCATGTGTTTGAATGTGGATTCCTGTCTCTCTACAATGGTCTCTATTTTTTTTTGTTCATTTCCTCTTTATATGCCACTAATTGTATCTCTACTTGTGCCTCTATTTGTTTGGCTATGTTTGCCTGTGTTTCTTTAAGAATTTTGTCTATTTTCTCTTTCTTTACCTCCAATTGACTGGCCAAATCTTTGATAGATTTTTTTTCCTTTCCTCTTCAGCTGTCTGAATTTGCATGGCTATTTCTCTGAGAGAATAGTTTGTTTCCTCTTTATGAGCCTCAAATAATTGGGTAAGCATAGCTTTAAAGCCATTTTCCTGTGCTTCTGATGAATTGGAGTATCCATCAATTTTGGGGGTTGCTGGTGAAGTCATGATGTCCTGATTTATGTTGGATGTGTTCTTTTGCCTATCCCTGGCCACTGGCTTATCTGAAACCTTCCCTGTTTGATTTTTGTATTCTGCAGTTCAGACTGGTACTTTCTTTCTCTAGCATCTGGAAAGTTCTTCAGGAAGCTGAAAGAGGTCCAGTGGCATCAGCATGTGCTTTGATGAAGTAGCTGTACCTCATGCGATATTCCCTGTTATTTAGGAAGCCTCACCATTGTTTTCCTGGTTTCAGAGGTCCTTCCACTCACCAACTCAGGCACTCAGCTCTTCCACAGCTCAGAAACTGTGTGTGATAGTTGCCATCTTGGCTCAGCCCTCCCCCCGATATATTGAATTTGATACTTAGAATTTACATGGTGGAAAACCAAAAATGATTCCTACAAGTTTCCAAGTGATGTCACTATGTGACTTGTAGAAAAGAAGTAATATAGTACTAAAAAATGAGACAGCTTAACATGTATGCACACTCCAGCAAAGTCAACACACTGCAGTGGAAACTGTGTTTTAACTAATATCTATTATTTTACAAATAGAGCAGAATGTTTAGGAAGTGGGATGAAGATAGATGGTACAGAATCTTTACTGAAATCCTGTCAACATGTTAATTTCTTATCAGTCAGTTATTACTATATTTACTATAAATGCATTGTTTTGTTGGTTTGCAAATAACTCAATACAAAGCCCCTGCAATCACATGGGCATGGCTGGGGACGTTGGCTCCTGTGCTTTCTAAGTCGGTTTTGGTAGGCCGAAGACAAAAGATTTCAAAGTGTATTCACCATGTGTGTGACCAAGCTCCATTTCCTGCAGATGGAATTCTATACCCACTCTCTCTTTCTCCCTCTTCTTCAACTTCACTGAACCTGTCCCTTTCCCACTTTCTTCCTCTCCCACCTGCAATCCACCTTCCTTTCTCTTCCCTGAAGCTGATCTATGCTATGTGTTTTTATGTCTATTTTGTTAGCTGATAACAGATGAATAAAACTTTCAGAAATGACTCGACTCAGAAGAACTTTGGCATTTCATAATTTAATATTTGTTTTTTAAGTTAGTAATTTTATATAAATATCTTTTTATAAGTACTAGAAGCCTTTGAAAGTTTGCTTTATTTTAACTTTAGCAAAAGGTCTTAATAGGATCTGTGAATCTGCCAGTCTCATGAGAGAATGAAGCATGAACTGATTTGTAAAATGCCATATTATGACTAACTTTTGCTTGTGGGTTTCCCTTCTGATTCAGGCTAATTTAAGAATCTAAAATTCTATAACATCTGCTTTAAGTTTATAAAGTATTGTCTTGCTGAGGGCTGGAGAGATGGCTCAATGATTAAGAGCACTGTCTACTTATCCAAAGGACCCAGGTTCAATTCCCAGCACCCACGTGGTGGCTCAAAACTGTCTGTAAACTGAATTCTGAGGGATCTGACACCTTCATAGTAATGCATAAAAAATAAAATTAAATAAATTAACAAAAAGAATTGTCTTCTCCTTTTATATGTAACAATGACAGATGATCCCGTTAACACTGTACACATTATCTATCTATTTATCCATCTATCTATCTATCTATCTATCTATCTATCTATCTATCTATTTATCTATCTATCATCTATCTATCTATCTATCTATCTATCTATCTATCTATCTATCTATCCATCCATCTATCTACCTAACTATCTATCATCCATCATTTTATTCCACAGGATGTTGCCACTGGCCATTATTCAAGTAATTCTATATTCTCCAATATAGTACTGGTAATGAATTTGTATGTGTTTAAATTAACTGAGAACTCTACCTGGTGAAGGAAAACATTATGATAGGACTCACAATCCACTCTGATATGGCCACTATTAATAATGACAGTAACTCCTAATTTTTGTCTTCAATATCCAATATCACCTTTTTGTCTCTTGCAATTATCATCTAAATGCTCTTGATGCCCAAAGTTAAGTAGAGCTTTTGATCTTCACTGCAGTGCCTCAGAGCACAATTGTTCTGACATTCAGCGAGTTTTGAATTTCTTTTTTCTGTGTGTGTGTGATTATGAAGAGTCTCAAAGGTATCTTAGCACAAACATCTAAGTTGCTTTGTCTCTCAGTAAATTTTTGAAGTGTCTGTACTCTTCTCGGCAGACAAGTAAGAGAAACTGCAGTCTAGTTCTTACTGAATTAAATATAATCTTCCATTACAGAAGCAATTTTTAAATTTTTTTCTGTGGATCTACTCAAAGTTTCAGAACAATGAAGTAGGGGTGTCATGTGACAAAATCAGGGAATGGAGACTTGCCTGTGTAGTGTGTAAGGCACAAAGACACGTGTCCTCCAAGAAGCAGCTAAGTATGTTACCATAATGCCAGGATCAATTGAGCCGTGGAATCAAAAGATCCCTTATGTGTTATCACTGTGTTCTTTACAGTCAATCAGAATCAAAGAGACCGGAACTTGTGAAGGCTTCTAGCTAAAAAGAATCTTATTCAATAAAATTATTTTAAATTTCTAACCAAAATATTTGAGATTACTGCTATAACAGACATTCTAAGTAATGGACGTCATCTCCAACACATTTTAAAGCAAAGACAGATGTACTGATGAACACAGCTAAAAGGTAAGCTTAAACACAAAATTATATTTGTTAAAATACTTTTTAAAAGATACAAAAATACATTTTTATTATAATAAAAAAGTCCTCAAGTCACTGCTCTCCCATCTCCCTCCTACTGCTGTTTGTCTCTAACCTACCATTTATGATTTATTGTCCAAGTTATCCTGTCCTGGAGTGTCAGTAAAGATAGAGGCATAGGTGTTTTCAGAATGTAAACTGTGGGTGAATAATATGCTTCTTTACTCATTTTTAATCAACTCTAAATAGCACAACGATAACAACAAAAATCAACAGAAAAAGAAAGCTGATGTCCAATTTAGCATATCTCTAAGACCATGATTCTGTAACTTCACTTTAAAAAGACACTTGCAAGAATTTTTTACAAACATACTTCTGCAGATTATATGATTTAGTTGTTTTATGTGCCTGCAACATTAAGCCTTTAGATGAAGTAATGGTAGCTTTGTGACTTGGATTATAACTTCCACCTTGCCAAGTTTTCATGGACACTGTCCTAATCAGGGTAATTATTGCTGTGAAGAAATATCATGAAAAAAATAAAAATTAAAGCAAGTTTAGAGAGGAAAGGGTTTATTTAGTTTATGCTTCTACTTAACAGTTTATGTTTCCTCCTTTCATCATCAAAGGAAGTCAGAACAGGAACTCAGGCAGGGTAGGAACCTGGAGGCAGGAGCTGATAGAGAAGCCATGGGACAGTGCTGCTTACTGGCTTGCTCATCATTGCTTTTTCACCCTGCTTTCTTAAAAAACCTGGGACTATCAGCCTAAAGGTGTCAACACCTGCAATGGGCTTAGACTTCCCCTTTAGTCACTAACTAAAATGCCTTACAGGTTTGCCTACAGCACAATCTTATGGAAGTATTCTAGTAATTGAGGTCCCCTCCTCTCATATACTTTAGGTTGTGTCCAATTGACATAAATCTATCCAGCACAGACATCTAGAAGGCATCTGTTCAATGAAATATGTGTTCACTATGTCCCTTCCATTTTCTTTCATCTGCAGACCACAAAAAAGAGTCTCCTGGTTTGATTTGTACTGAAAGCTCTGTGGCCAGCATGCATCAGACTTTTGGTGGCAGAATAGACATGGTAGATAACTGAAGTTTGGCATGTTTAACAGAAAAAAAAATATTTAATGGCAGAAGGTGACTGTCTTCTACGTTCTCCAATATAAAAAGAGTAAGAATTCCATGCCTGTGGCAACTACCTGCCAAACCACAAAATAACACAATCAGTAATAAAAATAAAAACTAATGAAGCTTTCTCAGAAAATCAAAGAACCCTTTTTTTAAGAACTGAAAAAGAAATGTAAGATACTAAACTAATTGTCTCAAAGACAGAAAAAAATATATGTAAGAAAATGGGTGGATCTTAGAACAATTGACAAGTGGGACAAATATAATCATAACACATGAACTTCTCAAAGAACATATAAAGCAGAAACAGTTTCCATGGTATTTTTGTTTCCTTTCCAATTGTAGTAAATATATTAAAGAGTTTCATCTTATACCATTTTAATTTGTGTTGAAATTTAAGAAAATGACATCTAACAGTAACATATCTACAGTGGCACAGGTATCACTTCATTAAAAGTGTAACAGAAATAATGACAAGAAAATACCTCCTATACATGCTTCTGTCTCTACAAAAAAAAATGTGGCTTCTACCCTTGTTTCCAGCCTTGGTGAAAATAAAGCCCATCTTAGAAGGTGCTTCTTTTCACACAGGCAACCATATACCAAGTATAATTACAGCCAAATTCATACTCATTCTAACTCTTTTGTTTCTGTTAGAGCATTGTCTCTAAGGATAGCACTGCTGAGCAACAAACAACTTCTGAGCTAAACTTTTAATATTAAAAAAAAAATGCTAACCAGTTGTTGGTGCCTTTCAAAGGACCTGATACATAGCAGGGATAAAAAGAACAGTGTCTGATAGATGGTGTAGTATTATGAAAAATGCTCTTCCATGGACTATCAAGACCATTCTGAGGGACTAGTTTAGACGTGAGTATGTAAAACCTCTGAAACAAACAACACTCCACTAACGATTCATATCTATCTAAAATACACCATAAGAAGCATACATATTGTGTGTTTGTTTACATTTACAATAGAATTTTAATTTTTTAATAATTTATTCACTTTATATTCTGAATGTAGCCACCTCCCTCATCTTCTCCCAGTTCCACCAACTCTAACTCTTCCTTCCTTTCCCTCACCCAAGTCCAATGAAAGAGGGAGTCCTCCTTCCTAACCTTCTGACTGTAGCCTATCAACTCTCATCAGGACTGCCTGGATCGTCTTCCTCTGTGGACAGGCAAGGGGGAAGTGAGCAAAGAGCAGACAACTGAGTTTGTCAGAGTTAACCACTGTTCCCCTTATTAGGAAATCTACATGGAGACTGAGCTATCTATGAGCAGGGGGTATCTGTCCTCTCTATGGATAGTCCTTGATTGGTGCATCAGTGTCTGAAGGCCTCCCTGGGCCCAGATTTGTTTGGCTTTGTGGGTCTCCCTGTGGAGTTCCTGTCCCCTTCAAGTCTTTCTATCTTACCTTTCTTTCATAAGACTCCCTGTTTCCTGCCCAAAGATTGGCTGTTAGTCTTGGTGTCTGTTTTCATCACCCGCTGGGTGGAGTCTCTCAGAGGACATCAGTGTTAGGCTCCTTTCCTTTTCCCTCTCTTCCACTACTTTTTGTTTCTATCCTATTTGCCCTTCTGAATTAAGCCTCCTCCCTAGGGTCCTTCCTGTTATTTCACTCTTTTAGACCTGTTGATTTTAGTATGCTTTCCTATATTATATGGCTAATATCCACTTATAAGTGAATATATTCCAAGCATGTCTTTCTGCTTCTGAGATACCTCACTCAGGACGATCTTTTCTAGTTCCCACCATTTGCTTGCAATTTTCATGATTTCCTTGTTTTTAATAGCCGAGTAATATTCCATTGTGTAGGTGTATCACAATTTCTGTGTCCATTCTTCAGTTGAGGGATATCTAGGTTGCTTCCAGAGTCTGGTTATTAAAAATAAAGCTGCTATGAACATAGTTGAGCAAATGCCCAGGAGAGGTATAGCTGGGTCTTGAGATAATACTATTCCCAATTTCTGAGAAAGCACCAGATTGATTTCCAAAGTTGTTATACAAATTTGCACTCCTACCAAAAATGGAGTATCCCCTTTCTCTGTATCCTCACCAGCATGTGTTGTCCCTTGAGTTTTTTTAATTTAAATTTTTATTTTTATATTAATTAGTTTATTTACTTTGATTTTAATTTATTTTTCATTATTAATTTTATTTTTTATATTAATCACAGGTTATTTACTTTGTATCCCAACCGTAGTCCCCTCCCTCATTCACTCCCAATCCCACCCTCCCTCCCTCATTGCCTCCCTGTCCCTTTCCAAGTCCACTGCTAAAGGAGGTCTTTTTTCTTAGCCATTCTGATGGGTTTGAGATGGAATGTCAGAGTCATTTTGATTTACATTTCCCTGATTACTAAGGACATTGAGCATTTAAGTGTATCTCCAGCATTCAGTCTTCCTCTGTTGAGAATTCTGGTTAGAATTTCTTGTTAAAATTCTTATAATATATTCTGATCCTGGCTTCTCCTCCACCATCTCTCCCTATAACCTGTTCATCACTCTATCTATTCATCTCTGTTCACCTTGCTTCTTCTCTCTATATGTAGAAAACAAACAGGAAAAAAAAAAAGAAAAGAAAAAACAATAAAAGCACAAAAACTACACATACACAGAGACAAAAATATCTGTAACAGAAAATCATAAACCATAATATACTGCAAAAGACCAGTAAGCTACATGGCTGTGTGGTTAAGAGCACTTGTTGCTCTTCCAGAGCTAGGTTCAATTCCTAGCACCTGTATGACAGCATGAAATACTTTTTAAAAGAATTTTTCATTTCTTTTAAAAGAAAAACAAACAGACAAACAACAACAAACCAACCAACCAACAACAAAAAATGACCTCTGCTCAAACAAAGACATTTGATACAAAAATTCTTCAAAAATACCCTAGATTTTGTTTTGTTCTGTCCTTCTACTGCTGGGTATGGGGCCTACCTTTAAGTGGGTTTGTATATCCATTGAGACTCCATTGAAAAAATGTAATTTTTTTTTTAACAAGTGGCTGTCAATTGGAGATAACTTCTTAAATAGGGTTGGTAGGCATTGTCCACTTCTCTCCCTCAGCGCACAGACTCCATCTAGCTTAGACCTGTTTAGGTCTATGTATGTGAGTCTCTGTGAGTTTGTTTTTCTATCAGTGCGATTGTGTCTGGAAGACAGTTTCCTTGGTATCTTCAGTTCCTGTTGACTCTTACAATCTTTCTGCCTCCTTATCTGAGTAGCTCCTGAGCCTTAAAAGGCAGAGTTGATGAAGACATCTTATTTAAAACTGAGTGTTCCAAGGTCTCTGACTCTCTGCATATTGTCCAGTGGTGGCTCTCTGTATTGATTCTCATCTACTGCAAGAGGTATCTATTTTTTAAAAAACCAGTACCCAAATGTATAACAGAATTTATTGTTATTATATTACTCAGTTGTTCATGAAACTTCATATTTTAGAGTACTAAAATTAAAAGGCTAAATTTTGTTTTCTCTAGGGGATATCACTTGTCTGGGTGGGGGTAGATGGGATAGAGGAGCTTAATAATTTATTCAATACACACTCCAATAACAATTATATATAAGTTGCCTGACAGCTGCTTGAAGTGCAGTCTGTGCATGATAACTTATTTTTATTAACTATTATTAGTACTACTACTATTTATTACAGTTTATTTACTTTGTTTCCTGGCTGTAGAACTCTCCCTCATCTTTCCTGCTTTTAATCCCTCCCTTTCTGTCCCTCTGTATGTTGCTCCCATAGTCCACTGATAGGGGAAATTCTTCTTCCTACTATCTGACCCCAGCTGATCAGGTCTCATTAGGACTGTCTCTATCCTCTTTCTCTTCACCAGTGGGAGGTGATCAAAGAGCAGGCAACCAAGTAAATGACAAAGACTGCCCCTATCCCCCTTATTACACAATCTACATGGAGACTGAGTTGCCCAGGGGCTATATCTGAATAGGGGGTCTAGTTCCTCTTAATGCATGATCCTTGGTTGATATAATTGGCACAGGAGACAACTTAATGAACAGAAGACCAACAGCAGAGGCTCTATGATCAACCAGCAATAAATGGGATCTCCTGAAACTAAAAACCTTCCAGAAAGCAAAGAATACTGTCAACAGAATTAAATGAGAGCCTGGGAAAACACTTCTCCAATCCTATATCTGAGGGTTAATATCTAGAATATATAAAGAACTCAAGAAGTTAAACACTTACAAACCAATTTAAAGAATGGGGTACAGAGTTAAACAGAGAATTCTCAACAGAGCAATATCAAATGGCAGACACAGATGTAAGGAAATGCTCAACATCCTTTGGCATCAATCAAATGGAAATCAAAACAACCCTGAGATTTCACCTTACACATATCAGAATGGCTAAGACCAAACTCAAGTGATAACCCATGCTGAAGAGGAAGTCAAGAAAAGGGAACCCTCCTCCATTGCTGGTGGGAATATAAATTTGTGTCACTTCTTTGGAATTCCACCTGGTCTTTCTTAGAAAACTGGGAATAGCACAACCTGAAGACCCAGCTATAACACTCGTGGACATATATCTAAAGATGTTTCACAATTCAACAAGGACATCTGCTCAGCTATGTTCATAGCAGGTTTATTTGGAATAGACTGAATCTAGAAACAACATATATGTCTCTAAAAAGGAGGAATGGATACAGGAATTGTGCTACATTTACATAATGGAATACTACTCAGCAATTAAAAACAAATTATGAAATCTTTTTATTTTATTTTATTTTATTTTTCTTTTTAGTTACATTTTGTTAACTCTGTGTCCCAGCTGTATCCCGCTCCCTCATTCCCTCCCCAACCCCACACTCCCTCCCTGGTCTCCTCCCTGCCCCTTTCCAAGTCCCCTGATAGGGGAGGACCTCCTCCCCTTTCATCTGACCCTGTTTTATCAGGTATCTTCAGGGCTGGCTGCAAAGTCCTCCTCTGTGGCCTAACAGACTGCTCCTCCCCTGGGGTGGGGGTCAAACAGCCTGCCCTTGAGATCCTATTAGAAATAGTCCGTGTTCCCCTTACTTTGGAAAACTACTTGGTTACTGAGCTACCACAGGCCACATCCGAGCAGAAGTTCTAGGTTATATCCATAGATGGTCCTTGGTTGAGTGTCAGTCTCAGAAAAGACCCTGTGCCCAGATATATTTGGTCCTTGTGGAGCTCCTATCCTTTCCATATCATACTAACTTCCCTTCTTTCATATGATTCCCTGCACTCTGCCGAGGGTTTGGTTATGAGTCTTAGTGTCTGCTTTGAAACACTGCTAGGTAGAGTCTTTCAGATGCCTTTTGTGGTAGACTCCTGTCATAAGTTCAATGCACATCCCATTTGTCTTTCTAAATGAGGATTAATCACCTTCGCCTGTGTCCACTTTCTTGATTATCTTCTTTAGGTGTGTAGATTTCATTATGTTTATCATGTCTTGTAGGTCTATATAAGCGAGTATATACCAAGTTTGTCTTTCTCCTTCTGGGATACTTCACTCAGAATGATCTTTTCTAGATCCCACCACTTGCCTGCAAATTTCATGATTTCTTCCTTTTTGATTGCTGAGTAGTATTCCATTGTGTAAAAATACCACAATTTCTGTATCCATTCCTCCGTTGATGGACATCTGGGTTGTTTCCAAGTTCTGGCTATTACAAATAAAGCTGCTATGAACATGGTTGAACAAATGTCCTTGTTGTGTACTTGAGCAAATTTTGGGTATATACCTAGGAGTGGTATAGCTGGGTCTTGAGGTAGCACTACTCCTAGTTGTCTGAGAAAGCGCCAGATTGACTTCCAGAGTGGTTGAACCAGTTTACATTCCCACCAGCAATGGAGGAGGACATCAACAACAACAGAAACAACAAAAAGCTGACACGCACATGGAAACTGAACAACTTACTACTCAATGACAGCTGGGTCAAGGAAGAAATAAAGAAAGAAATTAAAGACTTTCTAGAATTCAATGAAAATGAAGGCACAACATACCCAAATTTATGGGAAACATTGAAAGCAGTGCTCAGAGGAAAATTTATAGCACTAAGTGCCTACAAGAAGAAATCTGTAACATCACATACAAACAACTTAATGGCCCAACTGAAAAACCTAGAAAAAAAAGAAGCAGATACACCCAAGAGGAGCAGAAGGCTGGAAATAATCAAAGTAAGGGCAGAAATCAATCAATTAGAAACAAATAAAATTATCCAAAGAATCAATGAAACAAAAAGCTGGTTCTTTGAGAAAATCAACAAGATAGACAAACCCTTAGCCAAACTAACTAAAAAGCAGAGAGAAACCATACAAATCAGCAAAATCAGAAAGGAAAATGGGGACATAACTACAGACACTGAGGAAATCCAAATGATTATTAGGTCATACTACAAAAGCCTATATGGCACAAAATTTGAAAATCTAAATGAAATGGATAACTTTCTTGACAGATTCCATCTACCAAAATTAAGTCAAGATCAGGTAGAAAGACTGAATAGTCCTATATCTCCCAAGCAAATTATGAAATCTTAAGGAAAATGGATGTAACTGGAAAAGATCATTCAGAGAGAGGTAGTGCAGAAGCAGAAAGACACACATGGTTTATATTCACTTATACGTGGTATATACTCACTTATAAGTGTATATTAGACATATAATGTAGGATAAACATAATAAAATCTATACACCTAAAGAAGCTAAGTGAGAGAGAACCATGGTTAAGATTATCAATCCTCATTTAGAAAGGCAAACAGGATAGACATTAGAAGAGGGAGAAAATAGGAAACAGGACAGGAGCCTACCACAGAGGGCCTCTGAAAGACTCAGTATCAAAGCAGATGCTGAGACTCATAGCCAAACTTTGGGCAGAGTGCAAAGAATCTTATGAATGAAGGGGGAGATAGAAAGATCTGAATGGGACAGGAGTTCCACAGGGAGAGCACAGAACCAAAAAATCTGGGCACAGGGTTTTTTTTTCTGAGAATGATACTCCAATCAAGGACCATACATAGAGATATCCTGGAACCTCTGCACAGATGTAGCCCATGGCAGCTCAGTGTCCAAGTGGGTCCCCTAGTAATGGGAACAGGGAAAGTCTCTGAAATGAACTCAGTGGCTGGCTCTTTGATCACCTCCCCCTGAGGGAGGAGGAGCTTTACCAGGCTGCAGAGAAAAACAATCCAGAAAGTCTTGATGAGATCAGAAAGACTATTGCCAGAGGGAAGGAGAGGATGACCTCCCTTATCAGTGGACTTGGAGGGGACATGGGAAAAGATGAGAAAAGTAGGGTGGAGGTGGGAGGGGAGGAGGGAGATGGCTACAGCTGGGATACAAAAGAAACTGAAATTTAAAAAAAAATAAATTAATTTAAGAGTAGATATTAGCCTTATAATAGATGATAAACATACGAAAATCTATGGTCCTAAAGAAGCTTAACAGCAAGTTGGACCCTAGGGAAGAGGCTTAATCTTCATTCACAAGGGGAAACAACATAGACATCAGAAGTAATGGCTGGCACTTTGACCCCCTTCCCTCCCTCCACCCAGGGAGGAGCAGCCTTGCTAGGCCGCAGAGGAGGACATTGTAGCCATTCCTGAAGATACCTGATAAGCTGGGGTCAGATAGAAGGGGAGAAGGACCTCCCCTATCAGTGGACTTGGAAAGGGTCAGGGAGGAGATAAGGGAGGGAAGGTGGGATTAGGAGGGAATGAGGGAGTAGGATACAGTTGGGATACAAAGTTAGTAAACTGTAACTAATATTAAAATAATAAAAAATTAATTAAAAAATTAAAAAAAAGAAGTAGGGGAAGACTGGAAACAGTACAAGGATCCTTCCAAAGAGGTCCTCTGAAAGACTATCAATCAGGGTATCTAAGCAGATGCTGAGATTCATAGCCAGCTTTTGTCAGAGTCCAGGGAATTTGTGGAAGACAAGGGAGATAGAAAAACCTGTAGGGGACAGGAGCTCCACAAGGAGACCAACAGACCCAGAAAATCTGGGCCTGGGGAGCCTGTAGAAAATGATAATCAACAAAGGGGAAGCTTTTTTAATAAAGCCTGAATGAGACACCGATAGAAGAAAAACTACTTCAGCAGTTTTTTAGTACTTGTAATGACAGTATTCTGTTGAAAAAAAAATAAACACCTTTCACACAGCTATTTTCTCTATACCTGTAAGATCATCACATACATGATCACGCTGACTCTCAGTTACCCTCAATTAAAGACATCTACAGGCCTCTCCATGTATATATTAAAAACAAAGTGGTTTGAGATTTCCAGCTAGAATGCAACAAAGTCATGTGAATCTGAATTATAAGATAATATAGAGGAAAGGCATGAAGGAAGGAGAATTGGAGGAAGGGGAGAATGTAAACAAAGGGAAAGAGTTAGACAAAAAAGAGATTTCAAGATGAGGTAAGGGAGAAAGAGGGGAGGAGAGCAGCTTGACGCACATGCGTGGCTGGAAGAAATTTAGACTACTTGGCTGCCATGGAAGATTGTGCATTGAGAAAATCAACGGGATTTCTTCATATTACTGGAAAAAGTTTCATCATGTAATTTCATAGACAAGTAGTAAGGATGAAAATAGTGACTGACAATCAATTTTTATCCAACTAGCCCACTTACCAAAATTTTAAGAGTGATTTTTAGCTCATGGTAAAGCATTTACTCTTCTTCAAAGCTATACTTTAAGCCTAAGTTTGTTGAATATTTTGCTAAAATACTTTCTGCCTGATTATAAAATATCCGAGGTTTCTCCTATTCACAGAAAAAAGAAAGAAAACAAAAACAGAGCTGCAAGCTGCTAGCATGTTTCACAATCTGCTTGTTTAATCATAGTCCACTTCTTGCTAATTGTTCATCAAAGGGTGGAGGTTGGCAGCAACTTTTTTTGCAGATCAGCAGATAAAGCAGGATTTCCCACAGGTGAGTACAACAAGGAGTCTCTTGCCTTCAACTTGAAAATCCATATTGACAACTTGCCACAGTCCTCAGGGCTGAACCTAATTAGTGGAGCCTCATTTCCCAAAATAAATTAATTCAATCTACACTGGGCTTAAAATAACCGAATTCTTCTAGACCACCTTTGAAAAACTTCTTATGACAATTACCTGACTGTGACTATAGAGTGTTATCAGATTTTCCCATAGTTAGAACCTATTCAAAATTCATGACAAAATATTATGATAAATTTAATATTTTCCTTTTATTGTAGCAGTCACTACCCTTCTTATTCTGAGCCTAACTTCAACATATAATTTTTTCATTCGTTTCTTTTTTTTTTACAGGAAACCAAACTAAACATGTTTTGAGACTACTGCTTTGTGAAGTTTGTGTACCTAATTACAAATTACTTCTGATGTATATAATACTTCTTGTCAACTTCATTATTACTTTGAAATACTAATATTAATCCTTTGAGAGTTTCATATATTATATTTTGATCATAATCACCTCCATGTCCCAGTTCCTTCCAGATCACTTACTATACCCAGCATACACTAAATTTTCATTTCTCATCACAGTATCTAAGAGTCTGAAACTTTATGCCAGCCCTTAAAATGTCTACCCTGAACAGAATTATTGCAAAAAAATTATTTATTCTCCCAACATAGATGAGCTCTCTAGTCATACAAAAATTATCTTACATCAATATTATTACTTTACAGTTAGAATTTCATAACCACTTTACTGTTAGAGAATCCACCTTCCTGTAAGCCAGGGTATCACTAGTTCCCTTCATTTCCAGAGGGTATATTTTCTAAACAAAAATTTAATAAGTGTTTTCAAAAAATGAGTAAATGTAATGAGGCTAAAGTCTCCTTAAAACACAAACATGGGTTGGAACTTGACTAAAACAAACATTGTTACTACAGGAACAGAAGAACATGCTCAGGGGTGAGGGTAAATCCATTCTAGTGGGCAAGGTTTGATTGAGACCCAATTATAACTTGAAAGCCATCTAGACATATAAATGAGTTCAGAATAATTTTAAAATTTCTTTCTTGATCACTTATAAGTGGATATTAGACATGTAATATGATGAATAATCTAAATCTATATTCCTAAAGAAAGTAAACACCAAGGAGGATCTTAGAGAAGAGGCTTAATCCTCATTCAGAAGGGCAAACTGGATAAACATAAAAAGTAGGAGCATACAGGGAACAAGACAGGAGCCTTCCACTGGGGGCCTCTTAAAGGCTCTATCAGTCAGGGGATCGAAGCACATGCTTAGACTCATAGCCAAACTTTGGGCAGGAATCTTATGGAAGAAGAGAGAAAGACCTGGAAGAGACTGAACTTCCACAAGAAGACCAAAAGACCCAAAAAATCTGGGACCAGGGGGTCATGCAGAGACTAATGAATCAGCCAAGGACCATGTATGGAGCTGATCTAGACTCATCCCTGCTCAGATGTAGTGCATGGGCAGCTCAGTCTCCATGTGGGTATGCTAGTAAGAGAAGCAGGGCTGTCTCTAACATGGACTCAATTGGCCAGCTCTTTGATAACCTCCTACTGATGAGGTGTCCTAAGTAGACCATGGAGCAAGAGGATCCAGGCAGTTCTGGTGAGACCTAATAGGCTAGGGTCAGATTTGAGGGATAAAGGCCTCCTTCATCAGTGAACTAAGGGAGGGACAAAGGTGAGGAAGAGGAAGGGAGGGTGCAACCATGAGCATATGAGGGAGGGAGCTCAGCCTGGATGAAGTGAATAAATTGTAATAAATAATAACCAAAATTATATTAAAAATCCCTTTCTTAGATTATTCACTAAATGTGGAATTGAATGATATTGTCTTATTTATCTGTTAACCATAAATGGATTATTTTTAAACTGTATTTAAAATCATGGAAAGTGTGAACAGAAAGATGAGTGACCTGTGGAAAGTGTAGCACATGACCATCAAGATGCCTATGGAGGAACAAAAGTGATACTGTCCCCCCTATTCTAAATAAATAACACAGTGAACCTGATCAGTATTTGGTCGTATCCTTTTGTAGCTTCAGTGTCTAGCGAAAGGATAAGTTTTCATTAAGTACAGCACTTAGTGCAAATGAAGTGATTAATGTGTGTCAATGTATCTAAACTGATAAATAAGCAATGCATTACATACTAGTGTAGATGCTGCTATGTTTGGAAAAGATATTTACACTACTTTCACGCAATGACTAATAAGTAGCTATGTTGGGTTTCGTGTTAATATTAGTGTCTCCTCCCTGCCAAAGAAGTTTATGATTCAAATGTCCTTTTCCTATCGGCATTCTTCTTTTAATCCTATTAGCTTAAGTGGATCGAAACAGACTAGAAATCTTTGCCTGGTTAGTCTGATCTGTTCTCATTTTCATACATGTTCTCATGTAGAACAAATATAAAAATTCAATGTATTCTCTTCATTTCTTGCAACAGTTTGAGTCATTTACATGTGGCTAATACTTTCCTAAAATAAACAAGGACAGCGTCCATTTCCTTAATGACTCCCTTGTACTGTGGCAGGCTGGTTAATAAACTGTTCCATTCCCTCAAGCATTGCTCTCTGACTTGGTCATGATGATTCACATCTGAGAGTCAAGACTGATATACTTATGGATTGGAGGATGATAAAATGCATTGTCTCTTGTGCAAAAAGTTGACTAAACCACATGAACATCTCCTTAGATGCCGAAAAAGCATTTGACAAAGTCCAACACCATTCATGTTTAAAGTCTTGGGGAGATCAGGGATACAGGGCATATACCTAAACATAGTAAAGGCAATATACAGCAAGCCTATAGCCAACATCAAACTGAGTGGAGAGAAACTTAAATCAATCCCACTGAAATCAGGGACAACGCAAGACTGCCCGCTCTCTCCATATCTCTTCAATATAGTACTTGAAGTCCTAGCTGGAGCAATAAGACAACTAAAGGAGATCAAGGGGATACATATCAGAAAGGAAGAGGTCAAAGTTTCACTATTAGCAGATGATATGACAATATACATCAATGATTCCAAAAATTCAACCAGAGAACTCAGAGAACTCCATCAGATGATAAACAACTTTAGCAAAGTGGCTGGATACAAAATTAAGTCAAAAAACTCAGAAGCCCTCCTGTATACCAAAGACAAAAAGGCCAAGAAAGAAATCAGGGAAACAACACCTTTCACAATAGTCACTAATAACATAAAGTACCTTGGGGTGACTCTAAACAAGCAAGTGAAAGACCTGTTTGAAAAAAAAAAAACTTCAAGTCTCTGAAGAAAGAAATTGAAGAAGATATCAGAAGATGGAAAGATCTCCTGTGCTCATGGATTGGTAGGACTAACAGTGAAGATGGCCATCCTGCCAAAAGCAATCTACAGATTCAATGCAATTCCGATCAAAACACCAACTCAGTTCTTTACAGACCAGGAAAGAAAAAATTCTTAACTTCATACAGGGAAACAAAAAACAGAATTTCCAAACTAATCTTGTACAACAACAAGGTACAACAGATATCTGGAGGTATCTCCATCCCTGATCTCAAGCTGTACTACAGAACAATAGTAATAAAAAATTCATGTTATTGGCATAAAAGCAGAAAGGTGAATGAATGGAACCGAATAGAAGACCCAGAAATAAACCCACACACTTATGAATACTTGATTTTTGACAAAGAAAACAAAACCATTCAATGGAAAAAAGACAGCATCTTCAAAAAATGGTGCTGGTCCACCTGGATGCCTACATGCACAAAAATTAAAATAGATCCATATTTATCACCCTGCACAAAACTAAAATCCAAATGGATCAAAGACCTCAACATAAATCCAGATACACTAGATCTTTTGGAATAAAAATTGGGGAAGAACCTAGAATTCATTGGCACAGGAGACAACTTCCTGAACAGAACTCCAACAGCACAGGCTCTAAGAGCATCAATCAATAAACGGGACCTCATGAAACTGAAAAACTTCTATAAAGCAAAGGATATATTATCAGAACAAAATGACAGCCTACAAACTGGAAAAGGATCTTCACCAACCCTATATCTGACAGAGAGCTGATATCCAGAATATATAAAGAATGAAAGAAGTTAAAAAGCAATAAATCAAGCAATCCAATTAAAAAATGGGGTACAGAGCTAAACAGAGAATTATCTGTAGAGGAATATAGGATAGCAGAGAAACACTTAAAGGGATGCTCAACGTCCTTAGTCATCAGAGAGAAGCAAATCAAAACGACCCTGAGATTTCATCTTACACCCATCAGAATAGTTAAGATTAAAAACTCAAGTCACAACACATGCTGGAGAAGTTGTGGAAAAGGGAACTCTCCTCCATTTCTGGTGCGAATGTAAACTTGTACAACTGCTTTGGAAATCAATCAGGTGCTTTCCCAGACAATTAGGAATAGTGCTTCCTATACCACTCCTAGGCATATATCCAAAAGAGGCTCAAGTACACAACAAGGACATTTGCTCAACCATGTTAGTAGCAGATTTATTCATAATAGTCAGAAGCTGGAAACAACCCAGATGTCCCTCAGTTGAATGGATACAGAAAATGTGGTATTTTTATACAATGGAATACTAAAGAGCAGTTAAAAGCAAGGAAATCATGAAATTTGCAGGCAAATGGTGAGAACTAGAAAAGGTCATCCTGAGTGAGGTATCCCAGAAGCAGAAAGACACACAGGGTATATACTCACTCATATAGACACATAATATAGGATAAACCTACAAAAATCTGTACACGTAAAGAAACTAATCAAGAGGAAGACTCTGACTAAAATGCTCAATCCTCATCCTGAAACGCAAAGAGGATGGACATCAGAAGAAGAAGAAAACAGGAAACAAGTTAGGAACCTGCCACAAAGGGCCTCTGAAAGGCTCTGCCCCGCAGACTATCAAAGCAGATGCTGAGACTTATGGCCAACTGTTGGGCAGAGTGCCTGGAATCTTATGAAAGAAGTAGGAAATAGTAAGATCCGGAGAGGACAGTAGCTCTACATGGAGAGCAACGGAACCAAAAATTTGAACACAGGTGTCTTTCCAGAGACTCATACTCCAACCAAGTACCATGCATGGAGATAACCTCGAACCCCTGTACAGATGTAGCCCATGGCAGTTCAGTGCGCAACTGGGTTCCATAGTAATGGAAAGATGGACTGCCTCTGACATAAACTGATTGGCCTGCTCTTTGATCACCTCCCCATGATGGGGGGAGTAGCTTTACCAGGCCACAGAAGAAGACAATGCAGCCACTCCTGATGAGATCTGATAGACTAGGATCACAAGGAAGGAGAGGAGGACCTTCCCTATTAGTGGACTTGTGGAGGGGCATGGGTGAAGAAGGGGGAGGGAAGGTGAGGTTTGGAGGAGAGGAGTGAGGGGTTTATGGGGGGATACAAAGTGACTAAAGTATAATTAATAAAATTAAAAAAAATAAAGACAATCATGCAGAAAAAAAAGAACAAAAATATCACTGGGGGAGAGGATCCCTGATTGAGTATTTGGAGAAACCCAAAAAGTACATCCCTGGAACAACAATGATCTTCACTGGAATTAAGAAGAAGGGAGAAAGGGTAGACCTAATAGCATATCTTCAAAAGGCTACCAATGAGTAATTCCACTGCCTTATTTATTACAAAACAAATGTTTCATGGCTTTTAATGTGTACCATAATTTAATTCATCCATCAAAACTCAGATCATGAATGGCTAACAATGTTTTTGTTGGACAGTCCCAATTTGAGTAAAACTGACTTGTCGTAAAGTGTATATGACCTTTTTAAAAATAACAATCCAATTGTATATAAACTATCACTGCTCTCCCTTTTTCAAGATAAGATTGGACTTAAGGAGTAATGGTCTACTTTCCACAAAAATGGAGGTGTCACCTCAAACCTATTAAATGGTTTTGTAGTTAGATTTAAAAGAAAAAAAAAAAAGAGCCAGAGGAGAAGGGGGCATCAAGAAATAAATCCCTGTAAATCAAGGATAGATGCACACACACACATTCACAGAAAATGAGGCATGCACAGGGCCTTGGTGAGTCTACACAAGACGGGGTCCTCACCTCAAAGAAATTAACACACCCTTACAATACTAACCCAGAAATTATCTCCAGTTGATAACAACTTGTAAATGAAAATTTAGTTTTCTCCAAGGAAGTCTCACTGAAGAAACAAACTACTCTTAAGTGTAGTCTGCATGTTCAGCAGTAGAGGTCCAACAGAAATGAACTCACCAGTACTTTTGGGGGTTTCTTGTCTCATGATATCATATCAGGGGTTTTAAAAATATATATATATTTTTTTTAATTTTATTATACCCACGTGCACACATTTTTTTTTTATTGTACATGTACTTTACATATATATTATAGCCTCTAGTTTTAGGTTTTTATGGGACACCTGAGTGTGCAAATGTGTTGGTGACTGTATCAATATCTTTTTCTTATGACTTTTCTAGAGCTCCTTTTTTTGTTAGTTTGTTTTATTCCCTATTCTAATGTGTCAGTTTTGATTTATTTTATTTTATTTTATTTTATTATCCCTTACAAATGTCCTTGTTTTCTAATGAGAGGAAGAATGGGGGTGGATTTGGATGGGATGGGAGGTGGGAGGAGCTGGAAGAATAGAGGGAGGACAAATCATAATCAGGTATATTATGACATAAAATCTATTTTTAGTAAAAAGAAAATAAATCAAATTAAAAAGAAAACCTTCATTTAAGAGAACCAACGATGATGATAACAATACTCTTAATCTATCTGCCTTATTGCTCTAATGTTGTTTCTTGGTTACAATAGAAAACCTAAAAACCTGCCCCAAAGATATCCTACCATTACTATATCACTTCAATAATTAGTCCCTCAGTCTCATGCATGATGCACTTTCTCTTTACTTTCATAATTCCCATCAGGCGGCAACACACATCAGTGTCCATGTTCCCTAGAAACGAAGCAGCTGCATATGTGGGAGTAACCACTCTCACTCCAGTGAAGCAAATCATGACTGCATGTGACTAGTTACTGTTCAAACTTTCTTTCTGTGGCTGTCTCAAACAGCAACACAGGTGAGAATGGGTTTATTTAGATCACAATTTGAAGTTGTAGCCCATCTTTTAGGGCAGGAGGCCTAACAGCTTGTCACAGATGTAGGATCTTGAGAAAGTTGGTCATATTACATTCACAGTCAAGAACAAAGAGCACGAATGTGCCTATGTCAGCTGCTTAACACCCAATCCAGTGATAAACAAATGAAAGATGTCACCTACATTCAGGGTGTCTGTTACATCAACTGAAACTCAAGGCAATCCTAGACATTGGTTCCCACTGGCCAAAGTAATCTGGCAAGTACCTCCAATTGAGGCTTTATTTTCAAGTGGCTCTAGAGTCTAGAAGCAGATGGGTAAAAATAAGAAGTGGATTTATGCCTACAGATAAGAACACAGAGCCATAATAACATGATTCACTCGGGTTCAGTCTATCTGAGCTTAAAGACGCTTCTCTACCCACATAGAATCTTATTGTACATAGGGCGTTATGGAGGGATCCATTCCAGCCAGTGCAGATTCAAGTCTTTGTTGAATGCTATGAAGAGGAAGGAAGCTGATAAAAAGACTAGAGTGTTTCAGCCAGTACCCTTTATCTCAACTATAGACTTAGATTTTTTACCAAACCAACTTTACTTAGGTCTCTTAGGTAGGAGATGAGTAGGAAAAAGGGCTGTAATCTTTTACCTACTTCCTGCTGATTAGGGTTAATGGATCTTAGGGGTCACCAAATTCAGTCATCAGGACAGTAGCAGTCCAGTCCAAAGGCCAACACCACGCAGGAACACAAAGTCCGCAAAAGCTGACTTCTGTCAGCTGACAATCCAACTGACTCTCAGTTGGATTGCCCTGAGAAGTTCTTTGGAAGGTTTCTCTCTATGAAGTCAAGTGTTGAAGCTTGAAGATCAGCACAGTGATGTCTATTCAAAAAGTGATCCCTCCCTGTGTAGAGGCCTCTCTATATCTCCTCTCCTCAGAGTCCACCCACAGATGTTCTCAGCTGGCCAAAGTCACACTATTTGCATTAGAGAGCTCACAGCAAATCACCACGTCTTCCCACAAGCTAACTTACAGCAAAACATCATATGCCCAGCTTGCAGCAAAACATCACATGACAAAACTGAATCTTCAAGGAAAACACTTGAGTGAAGATTCATTTCACTCAACATATTACATTTAGAGGGTTTTTTTTCTAACTACAAGTAAAAAGGAAGAAGCTTATTGGTCCATTTGAGATCTGTAAAATGATTTCAAACAATGAAGAAATTCTTTACTCTCTTCCAAATAATCTTTTTCTAGACCCTTTCTTGAACCAAATGGCTTGAGTAATGAATAATTACACAATTGCTTTACAGTAAGTTTTATGTATCATAGTTAATATATTTTACAAATATGGGTTGTGTAGTAAACCATATAACTATGTACTTGGTATTCAATCCATAAATCATGTCATTCATTGCTCACATTTAATCTGTCTAATGCCACTTCATCAATTTCATCTGTTAAATAATCTGTGTGCTTGTTTTTTTAACTGCTTTCATTCATTATCACTTTTAATGTCATTGGAAAGTTTGTAATCAATAGTCTCAAGTGTTTCTTCTTCAGTCAATATGACTTTGTAAGACTAGAAAGTGTAGCTTATAGGACATAGGATAAGCACATATTTATACTGCTCCTCCTGTCTTTCTGTTAGTAGTAGAAAAGCATAAGTAGTCCTTTAACTTGGGACTGGCTCATTGCTCTGAGGCTATGTGTACAGAATGATCTTTCAGTATCTAATTTGTGTTTTATTGGGCATCTACTCAGTTTAACCTACAACATAAGTTTATTGGTTATTAATTTATTTGTATTTTTTCTGTTCAATTACTTTTTCAAAAATTGTATGTCTTCTGGTGTATATATGCACTTGCGTGCAGGTGAATGAAGAGGCCAGAATAGGGTGCTAGAGTCCCTGGAAATAATGTGGATGACCATATGTGGGTGCTGGGAATTGAACCCAATTCTTCTGCAAGAACAGTATGTGCTCTTAATCAGTGAGACCTCTCTTTAGTCCCTATTTATCCTTTTCTCATTTGTGAAATATTGAATCCTTAAAATGGATTTCTATGTCATTTTTTTTGGTAAGTAGTTGAAATTATGTTTATTGCTCAGGTCTTTTTTAAAAAACATATTCTTAATAATCACTCATTTCCAATAATATGTTTCTGAAGACCTAGTCTACATTTATGATTTGAAATATCAGTGAATTTACTCAATGTGCTAAATCTTTACATTTTCCTAAAATATTCAATCATGCTCCTCATTGGAGTAATGGATGCACAAATTGTGGTATATCTACACAATGGAATATTACTCAGCAATAAAAAAAAACAAGGAAATCATGAAATTTGCAGGTAAATGGTGGGATCTGGAAAAGATCATCCCGAGTGAACTATCCCAGAAGCAGAAAGATGCACACGGTATATACTCACTCATATAGACATATAATATAGGATAAAACTACTAAAATCTGTACACCTAAAGAAACTAATCAAGAGGGAGCACTCTTGCTAAAATGCTCAATTCCTATCCAGAAAGGCAAAGAGGCTGGACATCAGAAGAAGGAGAAAAGAGGGAACAAGTCAGGAGCCTGTCACAGAGGACCTCTGAAAGCTCTGCCCTGCACACTATCAAAGTAGATACTGAGACTTATGGGCAACCTTTGGGCAGAGTGCAGGGAATCTTAGGAAAGAAGTGGGAAACAGTAAGATCTGGAGAGGACAGGAACTCCATAAGGAGAGCAACAGAACCAAAAAAAAATCTGAGCGCAAGCGTCTTTCCTGAGACTGATACTCCAACCAAGGACTATGCATGGAGATAACCTAAGACCCCTGCACAGATGTAGCCATGGCAGTTCAGTATCCAAGTGGGTTCCATTGTAATAGGAACAGGGACTGTCTCTGACATGAACTGATTAGCCTGCTCTTTAATTAGCTCCTCCTGAGGGGGAAGCAGCATTACCAGGCCACAGAAGAAGACAAGGCAGCCACTCCTGATGAAACCTAATTGACTAGGATCAGAAGAAAGGAAAAGAAGTCCTCCCCTATCAGTGGACTTGTGGAGGGGCATGCAGGCAGAGGGTGGAGGAAGGGAGGGATTGGGACTGGAGTAGGGAGGGAACCACGGGGGTGGGGTGGGGGGGGTGGAGGATACAAAGTGAGTAAAGTGTAACTAATATAGAAAAAAAAAAAAAAAAAAAAAGAACAGCTCCTGGAGGGTATGCATGTGTGTTCATGAGTGTGTGGCTCATTTTTCTCATATTTTGTTAGTAGGTAATTCCACATTTGTACATCTAGTTTATTAATTTTCCTCAGTGTTTGATATTCAAGTCTAGCAAGAATACATTTGGTAAGAAATTATAGAGGCATTATTTAGGAATAGGTAATAGAATTTCTGTCTAATTACCTGATAAATCTCAGGCCATCTTTTTTTATATTAATTATAGTTTATTCACTCTGTATCCCAGCTGTAGCCTCCTTCCTCCTCACCTACCAATCCCACCCTCCAGTCCTCTTCTCTTCCCTTGCCCCTCCCCTACTTCAATGATAGGGGAGGTCCTCTTTATCACAGTAAATTACATTTTTACACTCTCACATAGACATTATCTTTTGTCTGTTAGCTATATAAAACAAGTAAATGGGGTTTTTAAAGTTATATTCTTATAATTTAAATTATAAGTTTGTGTTTAACTGTTCAAATTAACAAACTCTTAGAATATTTCCAAGAAATGCAACTGAAAATTTTTAGGTTTGCAGTAGGCATCCTGTCTCATTCCCAATTTTAAAACTAAGGCACAATCATAAGTTCTTCACTGTGGCAAAATAAAGGAGTTGATTAAACTTATCTTTTTTTTATTAAATAAATAAGAAAACAACAACAACAACAAAATAAAATGAACAAAGCATGAGTGGTGACCAATGCCTGAACTTTAGAACAGTCATGAGTTTGAGGGCAGTCTTGGCTATCTAGTGAGTGCCAGCCTAACCAGAAGTGCATAGAAAGATCCTGTCCAAACACCTCACCAAACCAAAATGTACAAAATAAAATATAACAAATCCCCAATCAGTATAAAATTAAACAAATATTTATAGTATGGAAAAACTCCCTGTAAGGCCATTGTTCAACATTATAAAATCACAAAATGGGGTAAACTCACATCAATGCTATATCTCCAAGTTTTCCACAGTTATATATTGATTATAATTTTAAAGTTACATTTCCAAATGAAAGCAAGAATTTACAAGTAGGTACTGATGATTATTGAAAGACATCTAAATTGTATGTCACTTTAGTATTTTATAAATCACAAGACTCTGATGGCAATGGCTGTGAAGAAAAGCTTAAATAAAATAGTTCATGAAGTTGTGAAATTAGTATAAAATTCAGATAACTACAAATGGAACAGATGAATCTGAGATACATTAAGTACTCAGATCAGATATCCTCATTGTTATTTTAGATGTTTACATGATAACACTGGCATGTTCCCATGACAATTTGTAGCAGCTTTATTTGTAATAGCCAGAACCTGGAAACAACCCATATATATGACCATCAATGGAGGAATAGATACAGAAATTGTGGTATTTTACACAATGGAATACTACTCAACAATCAAAAACGAGGAAATCATGAAATTTGCAGGCACATGGTTGGATCTAGAAAAGATCAATCTGAGTGAGGTACCCCAGAAGGAGAAAGACACACATGGTATATATTCACTTATATGGACCTATAAGATATGATAAACATAATGAAATTTTTACACTTAAAGAAGATAAACAAGAAAGAAGACCTGGAGTAAGATGATCAATCCTCACTTAGAAAGACAAATGGGATGGGCATTGGAAATAGGATAAAACAAGTAACAGGACAGGAGCCTACTGCAGAGGGCCTCTGAAAGACTCAACCTAGCAGTGTATCAAAGCAGATACTAAGACTCATAATCAAACCTTGGGCAGAGTGCAGGGAATCATATGAAAGAAGGGGGAGTTTGTATGGCGTGGACAGGATAGGAGCTCCACACAGACCAAATATATCTGGGCACAAGGGGCTTTTCTGAGACTGACACTCCACCAAGGACCATATATGTATATGACCTAGAACCTCTGCTCAGATGTAGCCCGTGGTAGCTCAGTAACCAATTGATTTTCCCTAGTAAAGAGGAACAGGGACTATTTTTTTAAATGAACTCAATGGCAGGCTCTTTGACCTCCCCACCTCCCAAGGAAGGAGCAGTCCTGCTAGGCCACAGAGGAGGACATTGCAGCCAGTCCTGAAGATACCTGATAAAACAGGGTCAGATGGAAGGGGAGGAGGTCCTCCCCAATCAGTGGACATGGAAATGGGCAGGGAGGAGATGAGGAAGGGAAGGTGGGATTGGGAGGGAATGAGGGAGAGGAATACAGCTGGGATACAGAGATAATAAAATGTAACTGATAAGAAAAATAAAAAATAAAACAAAAATCAAAATAAGAGTTGTTTTCATCATGTATTTTCATTTTATTCTCATATAACGACTTAATATATATAAATTTTGCTGTATGTATTCTGAACACCAATAGTCCATGTTTATTTACCATTAGATTAGTAGACAGAGTAGATATACCTTTCTAAAACTATTCAGGGAGTAGGATCATGGCTCAGTTCTTAAGGGGACTTCAGGTCAATTATCAACAAATAAGTAAGGTATATACATAACCACCTATAACTCAAGCATTGGTGAGTCAGCCACACTTTTCTGGCCTCTGGAAGCACCTGTATCTATGAGTTCTACTCAGCCAGATCACACACATATAGGCATAAATAAGAGTATTGTGTAAATAAGGCACCTTTTCTTTGTAAATGGCATGAGTTCGTATTTCTGTAAATCTGACATTAGCATGCTTACAAAGAGCCTTGTCTATTTCACTTCTTTTTCCTGAGCTGTGAGTTTATCTCCATTGGACACAGTGGCACATTCTTGTAATCCCATCACAAGATGGCTGAGAAAAAAAAGAGTGAGTGTTGGACACCAGCCTGGACTCTGCAGCCAAATTCAGGCCAACTTGAGAATTCAAGACACTTTCTCAAAGAGCAGAATCCCTTTGTAGCAGGAGAATTGACTGTGGACCTAGTGTGTAACCACTTTGTTCATTGCACTCACAGCATTTGAACGGTTTAAAAGTAAACCAGGGTAAATATGATATTCAGAGAAAATTGCAGAACAATTATTTGAATGTTTACAACATATACACACTATTGATTTTTAAATTCAAATTATGATTTTTAAAATGTTGGTACTTTAAGCAAATCTTAATACCATTTTGTATAGCTTATTATTTATATCAGGTATTATTTTAATATTACTTGAATGGAACATTAAAGATATGAATATATTTTTCATATACATATAACTATGATAGATATTTGACAGGAAGTAATTTGAATCAAATGATGTTAACATTATAGTTATCATTATCTGACAATTATGAATTAATAAGTTCAAATTTTTTGGTACTTTGTCAATAAATATTGAGACTTAAGTGAATACTTAAATGAAGATGAATAGAAGACATGTAAATTTATAAGATAGCTACTTAATTATAAATTATTCAATTTATAACTATGTTATTTTTATGTAAAATCTTTAGAAGAGATTTACAACAATTTTTTAAGCATTTCTATGTACATTAAACTACATTTAGATCTCAGGGTGCTGAGGCAGGAAATTACAGGGCAAGGAGAGCCTAGGCTTCAAAGTCTGCCATGTCCCTCCCCACAATAATAGAGCTAAATTAATTAATTAATCAATAAAATGAACAAATACACCATTAACACAGAAATAAAATTTATTGCATATGCAAAGAACATAAGATTCTATTATAGAGTGTCAATGTGTCGTTGAAGTTGATATTTTTTGCTCAAAATAAATTAGATAAAATATGGTATAATGTTGAAAGCACAACGCTCAATACAACAGGACTAAAGCCATATGATAGCTTTGTTAAAAGCTAACCATTTGTTGTTTTCAAACCATTTCATTATTCATTAAATACTGGCTGGTAATATGAAACAAAATTAGTGGCTGACAAAGACGCAAAAGAAAATTAACAAAATGTCCAAGGAGGCTCTTATTATCCTGACCACTATGTCAATTCTCAAGGCCTCATATCACGTTAGAAAATGAGAGGATTAAAAAAATAAAGATGCTACTCAAAGATAAAAAGAAAAATAAAACAAAAAAGCTTAAGAAATATTAGTCACATCAGAATATTCTCAGTATTAACTATAAATTATACAAAGAATTAAAATGTAATTTACAAATTAAACTTAATAAAATGAGAAAAGTGGAATGTTCAGCATAACACTCACTCACAGAGAGAGGGAGAGGGAGGTGAAGGGAGATGGAGAAGGAGAGGGAGAGAGAGAGAGAAAGAGAGAGAGAATATTGCAATATTCCAGGTTTAAAAAGAAAGGTGTATAAACAAAGAGCACTGGGTACCAAGTGTGTCATGGGAGGTGAGAGAAAAGTACCACAGAAACTTACAGGAAAAATGGGCCACAGGGTGAGATCCTGCCTCTAAAACAGATAAACAATTTTAGAAAATAACAAAAACTACTAACTTAAAATTAAACTATCATAAACCTTTATAATAACAAGGAAGAATAAATGGAAATTAACACAAGTGAGAATAAGCTATTACAGAAATTAGGGCATGGTTGGAATCCATGGTTCCTGCCTGATTAACACAGGTGTGTCATCTGCAGCCAGCAAGCATTGTGCCAAAGCCCCTAGCCAGCACAAGGCTTCTGAGTGACTAAAGCCTGTGTTTTGAAGCAGTTCCTGTTTCTTTTTTTTTTAATTTATTTTTATTTTTTTATTATTTTTTTCTTTTTAGTTACATTTTGTTAACTCTGTGTCCAGCTGTATCCCGCTCCCTCATTCCCTCCCCACCCCACACTCCCTCCCTGGTCTCCTCCCTGCCCCTTTCCAAGTCCACTGATAGGGGAGGACCTCCTCCCCTTTCATCTGACCCTGTTTTATCAGGTATCTTCAGGGCTGACTGCAAAGTCCTCCTCTGTGGCCTAACAGACTGCTCCTCCCCCCGGGGGGGGGGTGTGTGTGTGTCAAACAGCCTGCCCTTGAGATCCTGTTAGAAATAGTCCGTGTTCCCCTTAATTTGGAAAACTACTTGGTTACTGAGCTACCACGGGCCACATCCGAGCAGAAGTTCTAGGTTATATCCATAGATGGTCCTTGGTTGAGTGTCAGTCTCAGAAAAGACCCTGTGCCCAGATATGTTTGGTCCTTGTAGAGCTCCTATCCTTTCCATATCATACTAACTTCCCTTCTTTCATATAATTCCCTGCACTCTGCCGAGGGTTTGGTTATGAGTCTTAGTGTCTGCTTTGAAACACTGCTAGGTAGAGTCTTTCAGATGCCTTTTGTGGTAGACTCCTGTCATAAATTCAATGCACATCCCATTTGTCTTTCTAAATGAGGATTCAAGAAAGTGGACACAGGCGAAGGTGATTAATCCTCAGTTCCTGTTTCTTATCTGTAACCACGCATTGGCCATATTCATTTCCCTTCACATCAGCTGCTCTTCTGAAGGAACTTCAAGTATATCACCATGCTGGGAGCTCCTCCTTGTGTCCCTGGTACACAGGAAACATTTAAGTCAGCTGGATCATGAAACACTGAGATTTACAGCAATGCTGTGTCAGATAGCATGTTGTGGACATGTCTCTCCATCAGCCTGTAAGCCAGCAGTGTCCTGTCTGTCCTTAAGCTTCTCAGAAGAGAAACCTTAATGTAAACATCTTGGTGGATGCCCGATGGAAGGAAACTAAGGGACAGTAATACTGGAGCTCAGATCCACAGGACGCAAAGCAGTGACTGGTGGATGTTGTTCGCTGTCTGTAATCCCACCACTGGCTGAGACACAAGAGTCTCTGAGCAGGGTAGCATGCTAGCCAAACACAATCAACCAACACGTGGTTCAAGTGAGTATTGCCACAGTATGGAAAGTGGAGAGACATCTAGGAAAACACACAGACACCAGCCTCAGGCCATAATGCACACCCAGACATATACACCCAAATATATGAGAAAATCCACATATTCATTTACATGCAATGCACACACCCATCTATGCACTGTAAAAACCAGGAGGGTAGGTAATGTCAGTTTTGTCATGCAGTGTGTTTTACTGGATGTCATTCCCAAAAAGAAATGATATTTCTCCTAAACCTGTGTACAAAAATTATGTGTGTTTCATCAGAATGACTCTAGAATTGTGCTACAAAAAACCACAATTATATAAAAAGTTAGGGAATTTGTAATCATTTCTTGTAAACTGGACAGGTTTATGTAAATCAAAGGTTCTTAACTTTCCTAGTGCTGTGACTATTTCATACAGTTCCTCTTGTTGTGGTGACTCCCAAACAAAGAATTTTTTTTAATGCTACTCTTATGAATTGCAATGTAAATATCAAGAAAGTCAATAATTTTAAGAAACACATATTATTGATGGAATTATTACTTTCTGATTTATATGGGGTATATGTAAGTACATTAAATTCCTTCATGTTTATAAAGTGAGCATTTCTGCCAAGGTGCCTACATCTAAAATCTGATTTGTCAGGATTAACACTGTACATGAAGTTTTTTGTTGGCAAAAGTCAAAGCCAACAGGGAAGCATGATTTATCCCACGCAACTGCTTCCTGATACTGTGCCCTGGCCTTGCTCAAGGGAAGTCAATAGCTAGTCTTGGCATGAGGCCTTAAATAAAAAGATATTCTACAGAGCACGGCCCTCTTCATAAATCTTAATCTGTTAGTGAATGCCCTGTCATGGTTCCCTATCTTCCTGAAGATGCTGCCTCTCAAATTAGATAGTCTTACACACACAAAAAAAACTGTATCGACTTCAAACAGTAGGAAAGGGCATCCAGATAACCCTGAGAAAGGTGATGCTGCTATAAATTTTTAAGAGCCTTAACTGTTTGAATCGGAGACTGTGATATAAGGTCTTTAGATAAAACTTTGTGGGAGGCAGAGGACTCCTCTAAAACAAAGCTTCCTTTACTGATTCTTCACAACTCTGCTTAATAAGTCCTGGTATCAGCCTAAAGCTTTCCAGTGGCTACTGATTCGTGTTAAGAAGAAAAGATGCTATTCTCCTGTTAGAACAATTTATCATCATAAGAAAGGTTGTTATGGTGTCATTACAAATAACTCCCTGGACTTAAGATGGCAAACAGATCCATAAAAACTTAAATTCAGAAAAATAATTTAAACATCACAACAAATAATAAAACCATTACTTGAGTATCTCATTTGTTGAGTTGAAAGAAAAGGAGCCTTTTATTGAACTTAAAGGGGGAAATATTGGAATAATGTTCTTTTGTAATGTATACAATTTACCTTTTTTATTCGAATACTGATTTCTCCACCCCACTATCTGGTTTCAATCAGGACATTGCATTATGATGCTTATTCTAAGTATCACTGGTCTCAAGTACGTGTAAACATGCCACTGTTTGTTCTCTGTGTTGTCAATTAAACAACCAGCCACAATGCTGAGCAATGGACAGGATACAGTGGGACATCCTGGTCCAGAGTGGGAGGAAGAGGAAGGAAGCAGGGGAAGAGAAGAGAGGGAGAATCAGCAGGAGAGGACTTGGAACCAAGAAGAGAGATGAATTGGATCTAAAAAATGACTAAAAGCAAGTATAATGGGTGAAATCTGAATGGTAGGAAACTATGCAGCCTTGAGGTTTAGGATGGAATAACTATTGCCCAGCATTGTGCTCTAGGTTAATTAAATAAATCCTAGTCTCTGTGTGGTGATTTGGGTATACAGCTGGTTTAGGAATAACCCCTGTTTAACTAAAAGATATATCTATAGTAAATATTATAACCCACAACACTCATTTAAGAAAAAGTTTGTTTGTATGTATAGTTGAAACACAAATTGGTTTTAAATAATATGAAATTTTTCTCTTTCTGCTTTTAAAAAGTTGGTTTTTTTTTTTTTTTTGGCTAGCTATAGCTGTAACACAGTTATATTAATAAGAATTATAACATTCAGTCTAATATCACTGCTTAAGGATATTTTTTGCCTGGCAAGCCAGTGAATAACATTACTTGATTGATTAATCTAACTTACAGATTGTGAAAGCTTTTGGTACATGGGAAGGAAATAATAAATTCTGGAGAACAGAGAAATCAAAGTCAGATAATTTAATCATTTGCTGGATCAATACTTTCTTGGCTTCTATTTTGTTTCTGATAATACTTTTTCTCTAGAGATTTTGAAGAAAAGAACATAGTCTTTCTTGTTTCACTGAATGTACTTTATGGAGCATTAGGGAAATAAACAAATAAACCACCTCAGAAGTGAATATAGAATTCAATATTGAAGAGATGGAAGGAATATAATTTATAACAAAGGAATCTGACCAAGACTGAACTCAAGATCCATAACTAATGTAACATTTGAACACAGTAGATACAAAGTCAAATGGAGAGAGGAACAAGCTGGCTGGTGGCAGCGAATATGGCAGGGTGGACAGTCTTACATAGCTGAACCAACTCCTTCCTTTACCATGAGTTTGCCTCTAATGATCTCTTGCTTCCGGGAAAGTAGTTTTCACTACAGGAGTACAGCAGTAGTGTGAACAAGTTAGTTTTGACATAGCAAGAACCGTGATACTCATAATTTTAAGTGTCTGAATAACTAACTATTAGAGAAACAATGTATTATGTGAATTTAGTGAGTCTATGCCAATGACAATGAGGCTGATTTTCTCAAGGATATGACTGACCTATGACTTTGGATGATCCTCAAATATGCTGGGTGACCATACACTGTAATGTTTCTTGAAGTAAATACATAAGAATGTGCACACATGAACACACCAGCATGTGTATAAATATATTCCACAATGGTAAAAATACAAATTCCATATCCATGTAGCCATACACGCAAATACATTGATTCTCCATAGAAAACATTTCATGAATGTCAGGAAGTGAAGGAATCGTCAGGTTTTGATAAGCTGGCAATGCTGTTTAAGGAGGTTGGCAAAATAGCAGCTACTGCCGCTGGGTTGTCTTGTTTCCAGAGTAGATTTTCTGGTTTTGCTATATAGTCTTTATGAATACTATGTGAAAAATGTTGGGAGGAAAGCTGAAAACTCTGAAGGTTAGCTCAATTCTCTGGTGTTAGAAAGGATTGCAGAGCTAGCTATGCACCTAGAGAGTTTGCAAATAGAGGCTGAAGTGCTTGGAAAGCAAGAAGTGCCAGTGGAAAGAGAACAAAAGGGTTCAGGCCTGAAGTCTGAGGGCAGAAATTTTCCACAGGATGAAAGAGAAAAGCAAATTAAGCTGGAAGGTAGATTGCCACCCTGCCATGTTCCACACAATTTTGCTGCCAGGTGCCCAAAGCACCTGCATGAGGCAGGAGGCTGGTAGGAAAATGAGGCACAACCACCATCAGCTTTCCCAGTCTTTGTGCAACATATGCCTGTTACTGATGGTAGAGAAGCTTATGATAAGAGGACATGGCAACCAATAGAAATGCTCCATTTAAAGCATTTTAAAGAGTCCATTGTAGAGCATGAAATGCATTCATGTTTCATTAAGCAAATGTTAACCAACTAGGCTACCCAAAATAGACTTATCACTCAAGTTTGGAAGGGACTGGTGTCAGCTGTATTAAAAGCTGGTCAGCAGTTACAATGGTCATCATGATGGAGAAATGAAGTGACAAAAATAGAACAACAAAATATAAAAGTGGATAAATGTTGATAAGGGCCAGCTGCTTGGTGAAGGTTGTTATGCTGATTTACAAAAACAAATTTGATCTGATGATGTAGTACTTGATGTGGCAATTTTTGTGTTGCAGCTTTAAGAGCGTGGGATATGGTTGAGGTGCCTGGTAAAACAACCACCTCATTTTCTAACGTAACTCAGGCTCTGGAGGAGCCTTCACCAACCTCTTTCAGAGATTGGGTTCAGCTCAAAGCAGATCCATACCAGACCCTGAGACCAGACAAGTGTTGATACCAATCATGGCATATGAGAATGCAAATACTTAACGGAAGAGAGAAGTTAGACCATTAAAAGCATGAGGAGTCCCAATAAACAGAAGAGACAATTGATATCAGCTCTCAGGAGCATCATTCCAATATTACAGGACAAACTATAGATAAAGGTCTCAAATATAAAAATATCCAGTGTTTAAGTGTGGTAAATTTGGCCATTTACAAAGAAACTGTGAGGTTAAATGCTTTAGAACATAAAACAGGAGGTGTGTTAACTCTGAGGAATACAGTATATTTTACTTGTAGAAAGGAAAAAGCAGATTATGACTACAAAGAAATGCAATGCTTCCCAGAGTTTTGTATCAAGGGTAAGAAAGCATTGGTCTAGGAATTGCTGTTCCAAGAGGAACCTCTTGCCATTGGTAAACAAACAGAAGGGCCTTCAGCAAACAATAGGAGAAGTCTTCCATTTTATAACCAGGTGGTAACTGGCAGGCAGGAAAATCAAAACTAAGAACTTCAGATTTGATACATGCTACTGAAGGTAGTTTTGGATCTGTCTACAGGAAAACCTCTTACCATATTACCAAGAGTTGAATGTTACAAATTAAACACAGGTGTTTATGGTCCTTTGCCTTCAAGGATAGTAGGGATGATCTTGGGAAGATTAACTTCTCAAGCATTTATTGTGCATCCAGGTATTTTAGATTAGGGTTGCAATGAAGAAATTAAAACCATGATGTATGTAAAAAAGGAGATGCAAATTAATGCAGGAGATAGAATTGCTCAGCTGTTACTGTGTCCCTACATAAAGGGCAAAGCTGCTCCAGTAGAAAGGACAGGCTCATTTGGGAGTAATTGGAACACGTGTGTTCTGGCAAACACTGATTAATGATTAGAGACCCTAATAAATGGTACAAATGAATGGTGTTGAAATACAAGGTTTGGCAGATATCTGCCAGGAGATGACATCAGTATCCTCTCCCCAAAGTCTTGGAATCCAAAATGGCCACTACAGAAGGTCTATACACAGCTTATAAGAATCGGCAAATTATCTCAAGTGAGACAAAGGGTATGGACGAGTATGTGTGGGACCAGAAGGGCAAACAGGAAAATAGAGACACTATGTGGCTGACATACCCATAAATTTATGGGGAAGGGATCTCTACAACAATGGGGTACTCAAATTATTATTCCTGAAACCCCAGAGAAAGCCAATGATGAAATTAGGGTGAAATGGTAGATGCTCCTGGGGAAGGTATTGATATGTGGAATCAAGAACAATCACAAGCACAGATCACTTGGGTTGAGTAGCCAAATTTATAAAAAGTGCCACTGCTAAAATACCGACAGCATTGCCTTTTAAGTGGCTATCAAATAGGCCTGTTGGCAAGAACAGAGGCAAGAACCAAAGAAAAATTGTAGGCACTTGAACAACTGGTAAAAGAGCAGCTGGAGGCTCATCATAGAGTCTACCAGCCTATGGAATTTCCCTGTGTTTGTTATAAAAAAAGAAATCAGGAAAATGGAAGATGATACTGGATTTAAGAGAAATGAATAGAGTCATTCAACCAATGGGTCCCCTTACATCCTGGAATTCCTTTACCTTCTTTGTTACCTAGATCTCATAATTGATTTAAAGGATTGCTTTCTCACAATACCCTTGCATGAGCAGGATAGGGAAAGGTTTGCTTTTTGTGTACCTACTCTGAATAATAGTCATCCAATAAAGAGATACTCCTGGAAGGTGTTGCCACAGGGACTGTTAAACAGTTCAACTTTACGTCAATATTTTATGTGACAAACATTAGAAAAAAATGAAAAGCAATTTCCTCTGTCTATCATTTATCATTACATGGATGTTATGTTTTTGGCTGATTCTAATGCAGATCTTTTAGAAAAAAAAAAAACTCGAAAGGAAACACAAAGAATTCTGCCATGCTGGAGGTTACAGATTGCTCCAGAAAAATACAAAAAGGAGACTCACGTAGGTTTTTGGATTATAAAATAAGTCAACAAAAATTCAACCACAAAAGGTTCAAATCCATAGGGACCAATTGTAAAGTCTTAAAAATTTTCAAAAATTAATGGGAGGCCAGCCTTATCAAACCACAGAGGAAGACAATGCAACCAGTCCTGATGAAACATGAAGGCTAGGGTCAGATGGAAGGGAAGGAGAACCTCCTCTATCAGTGGACTTGGGGAGAAACATGGGAGAAGATGAGGAAGGGAGGATGGGATTGGGAGGGGACAAAGGAGGAGCCTACAGCTGGAATACAAAGTGAATAAATTGTAATTAATAATAAATTAATTAAAAATTAATGGGAGATAGTTACTGGTTAAGCCCTACATTTGGATTAAGTATTTATGAGTTAAGTAATTTATTTCAAACATTGCAAAGAGATTTAAATTTAAACAGTCCAAGATGTCTAACAGCTGAAGGAGGAAAAGAGGTAATTCTGGTAGAACAAAGACTGCAAGATGCATATGCGGAAGGAATTGATCATAAACTTGATTGTGTTTTGGTCATTTTACCATCAACGCATTCTCCTACTGGGCTCATTATGCAAAGGGAAGATAGTATTATGGAATGGAATTTCTTAACACATGAACAAAGTACAAACTAAAGGCATTTATAGAAAAGATTTACAAATTAATTATAGAAGGGAGAATAAGACTACATCAATTGTCATGAATGGACCTGGCTGAAATTGTAGTGCCTCTTATTAATACTGAGATTATGTCATTGTTGGTAATCAATGAAGATTGACAAAGAGCTTGTAGTAACTACTTGGGAGAAATTAATAACAAATATCCTAAAATAACAAATATCCTAAAAATAACAAATATCCTAAAAGCAAATGTAAACAGTTTATAAAAATAACATTAATTGATTCTTTCAATATTGTAAAGGGGACACCAATTCCAGAGGCACCAGTATTCTATACTGATGGAAACAAGATGGAAATGGCAGGTTATGAATCATAGAAAATAAGCAAGGTGATCAAAAGCCCATATTCTTCAGTTTAAAAAGCAAAATTATCTGCGACACTTATGGTATTATTATATTTTCCTGAATTTCTCTTTTTTTAATTTTTAAAGATAGAAACGAAAATATACCTAAAAACAAAGCTTCTAAAAAAACCATTTGTTCTTCCCTGTCTTGTATCATTCCTCAAATTTGACCTTGGCCTCCTGCCTGGCCTTGTGTTTCAGAGCTGGGTCTCTAAAGACAACCTTGTTGACAACATTTTTTGTTCAAGGGGATGTCCACAGAGTACCTTGTGGGAATGAGGTGATTGTAGTTATAAACTTTCACAAAGGACTTGATCTTTGATCTCTTGGCAATTTTCTTCTTGCCCATGGCAGCTGTCACTTTTCGGGGATAGCGGTCGATTCCAGCCACCAGGACATGGCTGTAAGGGCGGTCTGAGGTGCCATCAATATTCTTCATGATGATGGCTTTGCGACCGGAGTGTCCGGCCAGGACCAGCACCACTTTCCCAGGTTTCTTGAACTTGCCCATTTTGACAGCAGGCAGCCATCCCCCAGCAGAAAGGCCCTGAATCTGTTAATATGATTACTGACTCTCAATATGCAGAAAGAGTTGTTTTGTATATAGAAATGTTTGGACTTATTCCTGATACCTCAGAATTGACTTTGTTATTTATGCAATTGCAACAAGACATCAGAAATAGTAACTATTCATTATATATTACTCATATTAAGTCTCATAAAGGTTTGCCAGGTCCATCGGCACAAGGAAATTGACCAATTACTAATAGGAAATGTGTTAGAAGCCTTGAAACTTCATGAAAAACACTAAGAGAAAAGGTGTAGTAGAAAAGACAGTATAGTAGAGAAATGAGTAGGGTTGACTACAGTAGAGAGTTCAGTAGAGAATACAGTACAGGAGAGTTCAGTTAAGTTCAGTCAGTTACAGTCAGTCAGTGTCAGCAGTTCTGTTGAGTTCAGTCAGTTTGGAATCAGTGCAGTGAGTGCAGTGCAGTGAAGTAGAAGTGAATTCATTCATGGGTTTGTGCAGTTCAGTGCAGGTCAGCAGAGGCAGCTGAAGCCAGAGTTCAGAAGGAGTTAGAAAGGGTGAGCTTATTTTGCAGTAATCCTCCAGGAGTACAATTATATCTGGCTAATGAAATTTACTTTTACATCTCGTATCCAATACGGGGCTTGAACTCATGACCCTGGGATTAAGAGTCCCATGCTCTATCACCTAAGCTACTGTACTGCTTTTAAGTGGCTTCTCTCTCCTGCCAGTTCTCATGAGAGTTGGGCATATCCTATCTTGTCAAATATTTTTCTGACTCATCAGTATGTCTGTCCAACAATTAGACTTCACTTTCAAACATGGCTGCTTCCCTCTATCAAATAATGTTACTCTCATTGTTTGGAATTAAAGATATATACTTAGGACACGACTGTATTCCAGCCAGAGAGAGTTTGGCATATGTGCCATTGTGTGCATCTGGAGCTTATAAGACAACATGTTTGAGCTGGTTCTGTCCTTTAACAAGAGGTCCTGGGGATCAAACTCAGATCATCATATCTGGTGTCAAAGTGCTTTTTACCCACTGAGCCATCTTGCTAAGCCAGGTTTCATTATTTTTTTAGGTATAAAAACAAATGCACACACATACACACGATTCAGTAAATTATATTATATAAGGTATCTGAATATTATATATAAGTTCTTCTTCATTGGTTCATGATCATTGTGTACATACCGTATCCTATGGTAAATGATGCAAAATAAATGCAAGTGTGTAACTTTTCAACATTGTTAATTTCATTTCCCAGTAGTAGGACATCTGGACAGTTTTGGTTTTGATTTCAGAACGATCTACACTATTTTTGATAAAGGCTATACTAAGCAAATATCCCCAAATAATCAATATACTATATAGTGTATTTACAGAGAAAGCGTTCACCCCGGCTGAAGGAATATGAAAGGAGTCTGTGTAGAAGAGGACAAAGAGTGTTCTTGGGCTTCGCTGATGGAGTGACTAATGGACATGGCTTCCTTTTCTGTTGTCCATCACTTAAGACTGCATCTTTCTGAGAGCAAGAAACAAGGAACCCTTCATCGTGTGTCATTCCCTAACACTAGCATTGTCCTACTCACCCAAACTGTTACATAAATAAATTGAATATTGAAAGATACTATGAGAGAGAAAAAATAAAGGTTTAAAGAACTTATTTTCTACCACTTGGCAATAAGCAAAAGAAATAATAAAATGTGTCCTATGTGTTCTCTGTATAACCAAACTCCATTTCCACCTGGAAGTAACTCTTGGAGTCCCAAGAGAAATGAAATATGGCAGATAGAAGTGTTTCATTTTGCAGAATTTGAAAAACAAAGGAATTTAAACTAACTCCATAGATGAATATTCAGGATTCCAATGGCAACTGCTTTAAATTCTGGAAAGGCTGATTGTGTAATTACATATTTGTTGGAAATAATGGCAATTATGGGATACCTGCACATATTAAGACTGTTCAAGTTTCTGCAAATGTGTCCAGTAAGGTGAAGCAATTATTTGTATATTGTAATATAAAGTGCATTACTGGTATACACACAACCCTATCAGATAGGCAGATGTAGAAAGAGCTAATTATACTTTAAAAGAGATGCTTATTAAACAAAAATGAACAGTAAAGACCCCCAGGGACAGGCTAAATAATGCTTTCTTAACTCTAAATATTTTAATGTTGGTGAAAAAGGAATAGCAAGTTTACATTCCTACCAGCAATGGTGGAGTGTTTCCCTGTCTTCACAGCCTCTCCAGATGTATTGTCACTTGAGTTTTTGATCTTATCCATTCTGATGGGTGAAAGAAGAAATCTCAGGGTCATTTTCATTTGCATTTCCTTGATGACTAAGGACGCTGACCATTCTTTTAAGTGTTTCTCTGCTGTTCAATACTCCTCTATTAAGAATTTTCTGTTTAGTTCTGTACCCGATTTTTTAATTGGATTACTTCATTTTTTGCTTTTTAACTTCTTGAGTTCTTTATATATTTTGTATATTAGCCCTCTGTCAGATATAGGGTTGATGAAGGTCCTTTCCCAGTCTGTAGGCTATATTTTTGTTCTGATGACAGTGACCTTTCCTTTACAGAAGCTTTTTAGTTTCATGACGTTCCGTTTATTCATTGTTGATCTTAGAGCCTGTGTTGTTGGTGTTCAGTTCAGGAGGATGTCTCCTGTGTCAAAGACTTCAAGGCTCTTCCCCACTGTTTCTTCTAACAGGCACTTTGTCAGAAGATTAGGAATAGTACTACTTCAAGATCCAGCTTTAACACAACTAGGCATATATCCAAAATATGCTCAAGTACACAACAAGGACATTTTCTCAACCGTATTTGTAGCAACTTTATTTGTAATAACCAGAATCTGAAAACAACCAAGATGTTACTCAACTGAGGAACAGATACAGAAATTTTGGTACATTTACACCATAGAATATTACTCAGAAATTAAAATCAATTAAAATCAATCATGAAATTTGCAGGCAAATAGTGGGAACTAGAAAAGATCATACTGAGTGAGCTATCCCAGAAGCTGAAAGACACACATGATATATACTCACTTATAAGTGGATATTATACATATAATATAGGATAAACATACTAAAATTTGTACACCTAAAGAAGCTAAGTAAGAAGGAGGACCCTGGATAAGATGATCAATCCTCACTGAAAAAGGCAAACAAACAGACATCAGAAGAGAGATAAAACAGGGAAGAGGACCGGAGTCTACCACAAAGGGCCTCTGAAAGACTCTACCCAGAACTGTCTTAAGGCAGATGCTGAGACTCATAGCCAAAATTTGGGCAGAGTACAGAGAAACTAATGAAAGAAGAAGGGGGGATTTAAAGACTTATAGGGAAGAGCAGCTCCACAAGGAGAGCTACAGAACCAAAAAATCTGGGCACAGGTGTCTTTTTTGAGACTGATACTCCAACCAAGGACCATTCATGGAGATAACCTAGATCCCCTACACAGATGTAGCCCATGACAGCTCAGTGTTCAAGTGGGTTCCCTAGTAATGGGGACAGGGATTGTCTCTGACAATGGGGACTCAGTACCTGGCTCTTTGATCACCTCCCCATGAAGGAGAAGAAGCCTTACCAGGCCACAGAGGAAGACAATGTAGCCAGTCCTGATGAGACCTGATAAGCTTTGGTCAGATGAAAGGGGAGGAGGACCACCCCTTCAGTGGACTTAGAGAGGGGTATGGAGAGAATGAGGGAGGGAGGGTAGAATTGGGAGGAGATTAGGGAGGAGAATACAGCTGGGATACACAGTGAATAAACTGTAATAAATACATAAAAAATAAATAAATAAATAAATAAATAAATAAATAAATAAATAAATAGATAGATAGATAAATAAATAGTTTTAAACAAAAGAAAAAGTAACAATAGCAGCTGAGAGACACTGGATTATAGAAAAAAAAAGTATAGAACTAGAACAACCCATTTATTATAAGGACAAGTTCATTCCAGAATGGAAACCTGCAATAGTTTTGCAATGGGAACGTACTTATGCTTATGTATCTACTGAGAAAGAGAACATATGGTTGCCAATAAAACTTATAAAAATTAGGTTTGACCAGGGAAGACCTCCTAATAGCTGAGAATTGCATGTATTTGCAAGGTTAATTAATCTTGGTGGCTACCTGGTCCTCAAGATGCAAAACTGTACTTATAATATTGCCTTTAAAAGCTTGTTTATATTAAGAGTGAAAGACCAGATAACATTGAAGATAAAGCAAGTAGATAAACCAAGTGATTTCGACTCACAGGCTGCCTCAGTTACTGTTTCCCGAAGAATCTACCCCCCAGTTCAACTTTAAAAGGGCTAGTCCAAATGATTGATACCACATATATTGGACAGAAAACATTCTGACTAGACAGAAAATACAGAGATTAGACAGAAAACACTGAGACTGTACAGAAAAAGATATAGGTAGCCTTTCAGCACTTGGCTAATATCCTAATTTATTTTTATTTTTTATTTTTATTAATTACAGTTTATTCATTTTGTATCCTTCCTGTAGCTCCCTCCCACCTCCTCTCCCAATAACACCCTCCCTCCCTTTTCTCCACCCATGTCCTTCCCCAAGTCCACTGATGGGGGTGGTCCTCTTCCCCTTCCTTTTGATTCTAGTCTATCAGGTCTCATCAGGAGTGGCTGCATTGTCTTCCTCTGTGGCTTGGTAAGGCTGTTGCCCCCTCAGGGGGAGGTGATCAAAGAGCAGGCCAATCAGATTATGTCAGAGGCAGTCCCTCTTCCCATTACCATGTAATCCACTTGGACACTGAACTGCCATGGGCTACATCTGTGCAGGAATTCTAGGTTATCTCCATGAATGGTCCTTGGTTGGAATATCAGTCTCAGAAAAAGACCCCTGTGCCCAGATTTTTTTGATTATATTGCTCTCCTTGTGGCGCTCTTGTCCTCTCCAGGTCTTACTATCTCCTCTTTTTTTCGTAAGATTCCCTGAACTCCACCCAAAGTTTGTCTGTAAGTATCAGCATCTGCTCTGATACTCTGCAAGTTAGAGTATTTCAGAGACCCTCTGTGGCAGGCTCTTGTCCTGTTCCCTATTTTCTCCCTCTTCTAATGTCCGTCATCTTTGCCTTTGGAATGGGAATTCAGTGTCTTAGCCAGAGTCCTCCTTCTTGATTAGTTTCTTTAGTTATACAGATTTTAGTATGTTTATCCCATATTATAAATAAATAAATAAATCTAATATCCACTTAAGAGTGAGTATATAACCTGTGTGTCTTTCTGCTTCTGGGATACCTCACTTAGTATGATCTTTTCCAGTTCCTACAATTTGCCTGCAAATTTCATGATTTTCTTGTAATTTTTTATTGTTGAGTAATATTCCATCGTGTAGATATACCACAATTTATATATATATATATATATATATATATATATATATATATATATAT
>NW_026592732.1:8038521-8043662 GCF_907164565.1 Psammomys obesus
ATAAAATATCTTTTTGAGTTCCTATATATATATAGGAACTCAAAAAGATATTTTATCTCCAGACAACAACAACAAAATAATTTTAAGAACATGATGCCCAATTCCCAAGAAATGGGGTGGGGTTTTGTTGGTCATTTGGAGGGTTATGAATTGTCCATGGTAAGAAAAAAATGTAAATGTTAAAATCAATGATCTCTTCCATTTTCCCCTCTATTTTGCTTTTTCTCTTATCTTTATCTTTTAGCCAGTATTATGGAAAAAGAATGAAAGAATTGGAATATAGGAATACAGGATAAATGATAGATTATTTTAATCTACTGTTGTCAAATATTACGTATTGGTATGGATTATTGTATATTGATATAAATTTAAGGTTATTTCATTCAACTTTTGATTAATATATTATATATGAAACTCATTTATTGTATGTTGATTGAAATTTAAGGTTCTTTTGTTCAACTTTTGCTTAATGTATTGCACATATGCAGCTCTTTTGAAAATGTGGTGTAAAACTCTAGTCTTATGAAAACTATTGCAAACTGTTCAGCATGATAGCAAATGCAAATTAGTAGTTAATAATATATAAATAATCTTACTTGTAGTCTTTTTAGATACTACTTTAGTTAATTATAGAAATAAGCTTTATTTAATCTCTTGTACATATTTTCAGGTTACATAGATAGTACATATCTAGACAGCAGCAACAGTGAGTGATAAGTTATAGATAGATGATAGATAGATAGATAGATAGATAGATAGATAGATAGATAGATAGATAGATAGAGGATAGATACGATTATGCACTATATAATGTTAGATAAATAGGCTGTCTTCACACACTTCAGAGATTTATAGAATGTGGCATTTAAAACATTTTAATAAGAAAAGACACTTCTGACAGAGAGCCACATCTACTCATGGTAGTACCTCTAATATAATTCAAAGAAGGTGATGGGCACCAGAAAACAAATGGAAAGATAGCCATGGGAGCAATAAACCCAAAAACTGTCTTTCAATGGCTGGTAGCAGGTTGACTGAGCATACAGGACAAGCTCAAACAATCAGGTCACTGGAACGTTGACTGTCTAATTCTGCAGAGACTAAGTGGTCAGTCCTTCAAAATTCCTGTTTTATAAAAATGCCTGTCAGATATTCTGGGCCAGTAGGCTGATGATTGTATGTCTCAACAATACAGGGAAACCTCTGCTGACTGTCCAGGCAGTCAGCTGTCTCTGTCGATTCTATGGTTCTGGAGCTGTTTGCTCTATGCTTCCCATATGATTAGGTAATATTTCCTTCTAGGGTCTGTAATGAGGTTGAAGACTAGATAGTCATAGTTTTATTACATTTAATCTTAAGACAATGATTTTATCTAAATGGTTTTAAGGTCTAGATAGATGTTTTCAAGTTGATAGACATAAAAAGTAGTTTAGGTACAGAACTTAGGACTCACAAGGATAGGATAGTAGAATACTTTCCCAAGGTTGCCCAATAAAAATAGACTGGACAAGGTAAATGTGATCTTACCTGATAGTTTTCATAATTCTTATTTTTTATAGTTTACTAATGTGGGAGAAAAAGCAAATATTTTTTTAAATATAAAGGGGGGAATGTTGTGAATGTTTTTGTTTATGATATGTAAATAAATTTTTGTTAAATTTCAAAGTTGGGGATCTTAGTGTGTCCAAACCTGTGTGGAGCCTGTTCTTTGCCAGGTGGAATTAGTTGAATTCTGAGGACTTTGAGTGATATAAATATAGCAGCGAAGAAGAAGAAGGACTTGCTGCTTTGGAGAAGGACTGCTTGCTTCTGATTCATCCTGCTCCTACATTTGTAGTTTGATGATATGTTGGTTTCCTGGACTTCTGGATTTCTTTTTTTTTTTTATTTTTTGAATTTTATTTTTTTCTTATCAGTTACATTTTATTATCTCTGTATCCCAGCCATGTCCCGATCCCTCATTCCCTCCCAGTCCCTCCCTCCCTCCCTCATCTCCACCGTGCCCCTTGCCAAGTCCACTAATGGGGGGACCTCCTCCCCATTCATCTGATCCTGTTTTATCAGGTATCTTCAGGACTGGCTGCAAAGCCCTCCTCTGTGGCCTAACAGGACTGTTCCTCCCTTGGGGGGTGGGGAGGCCAAAGAGCCAGTCATTGAGTTCCTGTTAGAAACAGTCCTTGTTCCCCTCACTATGGGAAACCAATTGGTTACTGAGCTACCACAGGCTACATCTGAGCAGAGGTTCTAGGTTACATTCATACATGGTCCTTGGTTGCATGTCAGTCTCAGAAAAGACCCTGTGCCAAGATTTGAAAGACTCTAACTAGCAGTGTCTTCAAAGCAAAGACTCATGACCAAACCTTTGGCAGAGTACAGGGAATCATAAGAAAGAAGGGGAGTTAGTCTGATAAGGACTTCTGGATTTCTAGATGACTGATATTGGGATTGCCCCCAAAAGAATCCTACAACCCTACACAGCAGAAAGTAGCAGAGGAAAACTCCATCATCTTGTTCCCCCTAACCTTCTTTCCTTCATACCCAGTGTTGGTGAGGTTGGAAGGGGGAACTCTGACAGGCTCTGCCCTGCAGAATATCAATGCAGATGCTGAGACTTATGGGCAACCCTTGGGCACAGTGCAAGGAATCTTAGGAAAGAAGTGGGAAACAGTAAGATCTGAAGAGGACAGTAGCTCCACAAGGAGAGCAGGAGAACCAGAAAATCTGAGCACAGGGGTCTTTCCTGAGACTGATACTCCAACCAAGGACCATGCATGGAAATAACCCAAGACCCCTGCAGATGTATCTTATGGCAGTTCAGTATCCAAGTGGGTTCCATTGTAATACGAACAGGGACTGTCTCTGACATGAACTGATTGGCCTGCTCTTTAAATACATCCCCCTGAGGGGGAAGCAGCATTACGAGGCCACAGAAGAAGACATTGCAGCCACTCCTGATGAGACCTAATTGTCTAGGTTCATAAGGAAGGAAAAAAAGACATCCTCTATCAGTGTACTTGGGGAGGGGCATGCATGCAGAGGGTGGAGGAAGGGAGGGATTGGGACGGGAGGAGGGAGGAAACCACAGGGGGATACAAAGTGAATAAAGTGTAATTAATAAAGAATAAATAAATAAATAAATAAGGAAAAAATTGAAAAGAAGTCAAAGATTATTAATTGCAGATGATATGATAGTATACATAAGTGACCCCCAAAATTCTACCAGATAACTCATACAGCTGAATATCATTTTCAGTAAAGTGGCTGGATGTAAATTTAACTCAAAAAATAAAATAGTAGTCCTCCTGTATATAAACTATGAATGATCTAAGACATTATGGAAACAACACCTTTTACAATAGCCACAAACAAAAGAAACCATATTGATGTAAATATAATCAAACAATTAAGATACCTTTATGACAAGAACTTCAAGTGTCTGAGGAAAGAAATAGAAGAAGATATCAGAAGCTGAACTATGTCTCTTACTCGCGGGTCAATAGGATTAATGGTAAAACTGGCCATCTTGTCAAATGCAATCTACAGACTCAATGCAATTTTCATCAAAATACAAACACAATTCTTTATAGACCTTGAAAGAACAATTCTAAACTTCATATGGAAAAACAAAATAGCTAAAATACTCTTGTACAATAAAATAATTTTTGGAGGTATTTCCATCCTTGATTTCAAATTGTACTTCAGAATAATAGTAATAAAAACTGCATGGTACAAGCATAGAAACAGATTGGTTGATCAAGAGAATTAAATGGAAGACCAAGAGATAAATCCACATACCTATGGGCACTTGATTTTTTAAAAAGAAGCCAAAAATATACAAAGGTAAAAAGAAAGCATCTTCAATTAATAGTGCTGATCTAACTGGATGTCCACATGTAGAAAAATGCCAATAAATCCATAGTATCACCTTGCACAAAACTAAAGTCTTAGCAGATCAAAGATTTCAACATACACACAGATTCAGTAACACTATTAGAAGAGGAGAAAGTGGGGATCAACCTTGACACAACTTCCTGAACAGAACATCAACAGCTCAGGCTCTAAGGTCAACAATTAATAAATGGGACTTCAAAACTGAAAAAATTCTGTAAGGCAAAAGACACTGTCAGTAAAACAAAATGATAGTCTACAGATTAGGAAAAGATCTTCACTAACACTATATCCAACAAAGGGCTAATATCTAAAATATATAAAGAACTAAGAAATTAAATGCCAACAAACCAAATAATCCAATTTAAAAGTGAGGTACAGAGCTAAATAAACAATTCCCAACAGAAGAATCTCAAATGGCTGAGAAGTACCTAAAGAAGTGCTCAATGTCTTAGTCATCATAAAAATGCAAATCAAAATGACTCTGAGAGTCTATCTTACATCATCATAGTTATTATGATAAAAACTCAAGTAACAGCACAGGCAAGGATGTGGAGAGAGGGGAACAATCTTCCATTGCTTGTGGGAGTGCAAACTTGTACAAATACAATGGAAATAAATTTTTATTCCAAAAATTGGGAGTAGTTCTACCTGAAGGCCAACTACACCACTCCTGAGCATATAACCAAAAGATTTCCCAGAGTATAACAAGAACATTTACTCTACTATGTTCATAGCCACTCTATTTGTAATGGAAACTGGAAACAACCCAGATTTTCCTTAACCGAAGAATGGATATAGAAAATGTGGTACATTTACACATTGGGAGACTACCCAGCCATTAAAAATCAAACCAAACAAAACAATATCATGAAATTTGCATATAAATGGATGGAATTAAAAAGTATCATTTATACAAGGTACAAACTTTTGATCCATGAGATTTGATTGTTTGTCACATTAGCATTCTTTGGAGTACTTCCTGCAATGTGCTGCAAATGATACGTAATATTTTTAAAATTCAATTAAAATTTTTACTGTTAAATGTTGAACTTTACTTAGTTTGACACTGTATTTGCAAGTTTGTTAATCGTATGTGCTTATGTGGGAATAATGAATGTGATAGAGCTGCAAGATTTTTCCCACAGGATTATGTTTGTAAGCAGGGGTAAATTTTTCTTCTTTTGTAATATGAGTGGCATTTTTTATCTATCTATCTATCTATCTATCTATCTATCTATCTATCTATCTAT
>NW_026592732.1:8043672-8055615 GCF_907164565.1 Psammomys obesus
TATCTATCTATCTATCTATCTATCTATCTATCTATCTATCTATCTATCTATTCATTTGCATTTGATTTCTCTTAGTAGCCTTCCCACTATTATGTGTAATATAAGCACAGAGACCCATTTGGAATGGGTTAATGTCCAAAGGTAAATATGTATGCGATGGAAGAGAAGAAAATTGAAACAAAAAAATTCAATGTTCCTGCCAGAGGACCAGATAGACAAATTGCAGATTTTCACTTCTCTTTCTTTTCTCACAGATTCAATCCCCCAGCCTCATCCCTAGTTCTGCAGCAGAAAACTCATGGCAGCCTCCATCCACACCATCTCTAGTAGATCTCACAGAGTGTCTCCTCAGAACAGACCCTAATTCAAACACACACTCCTTGCTAACCCACAAGCTACTCCTGCTAAGAAAGCAGATAGGGTGATTAGTTCTTAACAACTTTGTTTTTTGTTTTTTGTTTTTTCCAGTCCAAATCACCCAGGCTTAGCCCCAATAGGAGATCTGCCTCAGAACACCTGCTGCAGCCTTCCCTGTGCCATGCAGATATCACAGATCTTTTTCTCTAACCTTCTTCCCCCCACTCTTGCTTTATCCCAGGCCTCAAATCCAAGAGTTACTCCATGCTAACACACAGACCATTCCTTCCAGGGAGGCAGGTAGCCCTCCTGCAGATCTTCATCTCTGCTTCTGCTCCTCCAAATCTAATACCTTCGCCTCATTTCCTGCTCAGTAACAAGACACTTGCTGCAATCTCTCTTTTCTCTCTGACTCTATTCTCATCCCCACTATAACATAAAAATCATCTCAACCAACCTTCCTCCCATCAATTCATTCCAATATCCCTGCCTCCAACACCAGCAAACTTTCCCAGTGAACAAAACAGCTCTGCCAGCCAAGGACATAGGCAAGCTAACTGAGGACCTTGACTATTCCCTCCTCTTTTCCAAGTCCAATCCACTAGTCTCATCCTTACCTCTTCAACATAACACCTTGGTGAAGCCTTCCTATCCCATCCCTATCTCCTGCAGATCTCAAAGACCTCCCCCTTTTATCTCTTTGCTTTATTTCACTGCCCCCCCAATTCTAGCAGTTACTCCCTCCTAACCCATAGGTCACTCATTCCAGGGAAGTAGGCAGCTGACTATGAATTGTTCTCTTTCTTTGTTCCTCTAGATCCAATTGCCTAGTTTTTAATCCCTATCTCTATAGCAGAACTTCTGGGGTGACATCTCATAACTCTCATCTCCCACTTCAAGGGGACTAAATAAACATATTCCAGAGGAACACTCTGCTGTGCTCCCTCCTGTGAATCCCTCAGATACAGAACATAACTTACCCCATTCTTAAGTGTTTGCTCCCAATACCCAGAAACACAGTTTACTTTAAATGCTCAGTGTCCACACCTATAAGGTCCAAAGATAATTTCCTACTAGGCAACACACAACCACCACACTCTCCTAATGTAGAGAGAAAATAGAAACCATTAACAACAATAATAAACACCACTTACCCAACAAAGGCAATAAAAAAAAAAAAAAGATGTCAGCACCTAGAACTATAATCTTTCCAATTGCAGATGCTTAGGCATCAGCATACAAACAAAATAAAAAACAGGAGCATTTGTCGCCACTAAAGCCCTGGGACCCTAACACAGCAGACCCTCAATATACTAACATAGTGTAAGCATGAGAAAAAGACCTTAAATTAGCCTTTATGAATAGGATAGTGGTCTTTAAAGGAGAAGCAAATAATCCAATAAAGAAGCCCTGGAAAACACAAAGATATATTAGGGAAAAAAAAAATGAAAAATAGTGATCAAGACCTGGAAATAGAATTTATAATGGAAATAGGAAGTGAAAACAGAATTAATTAAAAAAACTGGGGGAAATCTGGAAGTGAAAACTTCAGGAATTCAAACAAAAGCTTCAAAGGCAATCTTCACCAACAGAATGTGAGTGATGGAAGAAAGAATCTCAGACACTGAAGATAAGAAGATAAAGAACTAAATATATTAGTCAAATAAACATTTAAATCTAAAAAATCGCTAACACAAAATATTCAGGAAATCTGGCACACTGTGTAAAGATGAAACTTAAAAATTTTATGAATAGAAAAAGAAAAAGATCCCACCTTTACCTGCAAATTTCATGATTTCCTTATTTTTCGTTGCTAAGTAATATTCCATTGTGTAGATGTATCACAATTTCTGGATCCATTCTTCACTTGAGGGGCACCTGGGCTGTTTCCAGCTTCTGGCTATTACAAATAAAGCTGCTACAAACATGATTGAGCAAATGTCCTTATTGTGTACTTGAGCTTCTTTTGGATAAATGCCTAGGAGTGGTGTGGCTGGATCTTGAGGAAGCGCTATTCCTAGTTGTCTGAGAAAGTGCCAGATTGATTTCCAGAGTGGATGTACAAGTTTACATTCCCACCAGCAGTGGAGGAGGGTTTCCCTTTCTCCACAACCTCTCTAGCATGTCTTGTCACTTGACTTTTTTATCTTGGCCATTTTGATGTATGTAAGGTGAAATCTCAGGGTCGTTTTGATTTGTACTTCCCTAATGGCTAATGATGTTGAGCATTTCTTTAAGTGTTTCTCTGCCATTTGATATTCCTCTATAGAAAATTCTCTGTTTAGCTCTGTTCCCCATTTTTTAATTGGATTACTTAGTTTGCTGTATTTCAGCTTCTTTAGTTTTTTATACATACTGAATATGAGTCCTCTGTCAGATAAAGGGTTGGTGAAGATTCTTTCCCAATCTGTAGGCAGTCAAAAGGATCATCCTGAGTAAGCTGTCCCAGAAGCAGAAAGACACACACTGTATATACTCACTCATATAGACATGTTATATAGGATAAACCTACTAAAATCTGTGTATCTAAAGAAACTAATCAAGAGAGAGGACCCTGACTAAAATGTTCAATCTCCATCCTGAAAGACAAAGAGGATAGACATCAGAAGAAGAAGAAATAGGTAACAAGCTAGGAAGCTGCCACAGAGGGCCTCTGAAAGGCTCTGTCCTGCAGACTATCAAAGCAGGTGCTGAGACTTAGGGCCAATTCTTGGGTAGTGTGCATGGAATCTTATGTAAGAAGTGGGAAACAGTAAGATCTGGAAAGGACAGGAAATCAACAAGGAGAGCAACAAAACCAGAAAATTTGAACACAGGGGTCTTTCCAGAGACACATACTCCAAACAAGTACCATGCATGGAGATAACCTAGAACCCCTGCACAGATGTAGCCCATGGCAGTTTAGTGTCCAAGTGGGTTACATAGTAATGGGAAGAGGGACTGCCTTTGACATAATCTGATTGGCCTGCTCTTTGATCACTTTCCCCCGATGGGGGAGCAGCCTTACCAGGACACAGAAGCTGACAATGCAGCCACTCCTGGTAAGATGTGATAGACTAATATCAGGAGGAAGGAGAAGAGGACCTCCCCTATCAGTGGACTTGGGGAGGGGCATGAGTAAAGAAGAGAGAGGGATGGTGGGATTGGGAGGGCAGGAGGGGCTGGGGGATACAAAATAAATAAAGTATAATTAATTAAAAAAACTTACAAAGGAAACACACATACATGTTTATAAAATAAATAAATGTCTTTTAAAAAAGGAAAAAAAAAAGAAAAAAGAAAAAGAGAAAGAAACCTGCCACAAAGTCCCAGAAAATACATTCACCAAAATCATGAAAAAAATTCCTTAACAAAGAAGATGCCCATAAGATTCAGGAAGCATACAGAACACCAAAGACTGAACAAGAAAATAAAGTTTCCTTGACACATAATATTCAAGGCACTAGATATATAGAAAATAAAGAAGAAAGAATATTAAAAGCTTCAGGGAAAAAGACCAACTAACATATAAAAGCAGACATATTAAAATTTCAAGCCACCCTCATCACATTTGCTCTATGGTTTTCACTCTTTAAATATGTAATACATCTTCCCCTCCAGTACCTAGTTCAGATGACTAGCTGACCACCTTCCTGCGGGTGCAGAAAATTAAGGGTGCATTTTTAATCTTCGGTCTCTGAAGTGAATATTCTCGGCTTTTGCCGGAACCCAACACCAACCAACACAACCAAAAATAACAAAATACCAGCAATAAAAAATCATTGGTCATTGATATCTTTCAACATAAATGGCCTCAATTCCATATTAAAAAGACATAGAATAACATGATGGATGTGAAAACAGGATCCTTTCCTCTGCTGAATCCAAGAAACAGTTAACATCAAGGAGAGTTATTAGACAATTCTTAGGCTCTTGTGGAAACTCAGGATTGCTGAAGTCATCTTCAACAATTAAAAAAAAAGCTGCTGGAGTCTTGCCTTTCCCAATTTTAAGTTGTGCTACAGATCTATAGTACTTAAAACAGCATGGCACTGACCCAAAGATAGGTTGGTCAATAGAATTTAATTTAAATCCCAAACATAAGTCTACATACCCATGATCTCTTGAAATTTCAGTGTCCACATGGGTTCCATAGTAATGGGAACAGGGACTGTCTCTGATATGAACTGATTGGCCTGCTCTTTGGTCACATTTCCCTGAGAGGGGAACAGACTTACCACCACACAGAGGGAGACAATGTAGCTACTCCTGATGAGACCTGATAGACTAGGATCAGAGGGAAGGGGAGGAGGATCTCCCCTGTCAGTGGACTTGGGGAGGTTCATGCATGGAAAAAGGGGAGGGAAGGTGGAAATAGGAGGGAGGAGGGAAGGATTTATGGGGTGATACAAAGTGAATAAAGTGTAATAACTAAAAAAATAAAATAAAAAGGTTAATTTGCATAAGAATATACAAATACTTTTGAGAAGTACTTCAAGATGAATATTATTAAATTGAGGACTATGTGACGTGAAAGTACAAGAGGCTAGAGAAATTCAACACTTCTCAGCATAAAACATCTTAACATTAAAATATTTTGAAGTGATTTAAGATTCTTTAAATAGCATAAGTGAAATTCATCTTTGTGAAAGAGTGCAGAGACGAGGAGGTCAAACTTTATGTATTGTTTGTGATTGAAAACCTAGCTAATGTTTTCTAATGTGAAAAATATTGAGCAGGGGAAGAATAATTTGAACTATTAAAATAATTAAAAGGAAGCTGAGGAAATACTTTTCTATGTACCCAAGTTTCAGTGAGACTTATAAACCCAGTTCACTATCACAAAACAGTATCAAAGGAGGAAAAACAGCAACTATTTATCCAATCTCTGAATTTGCATATATTTCATTACTGTGAATATATATTTTAATAATTAATAAAAAGACACTTTTGTGAGTGTGGTAATGAATCAAAGTTAACAATCTGATGAGTGCAGAGGAAGGAAGGAAACCATTGTAAATGGGATGTATGTTACACACTCACTTAACTCAGAATATTCCAGATGATTATTAATGTGACCCAACAAAGTGGCTGCTGTAACAAAACCACACTTTAGACAATAGATTCACTAATCATGCTTCTTCAGACTGTGAACTTCAAGGCTAAAGGGCTGTATGGTCACCCTAGACTCATTTGTAAGCATTCTTAGGTTTGTATGTAGAGCAGGAGGACAGAAAAAAAGAAAGAAACAGAAATACACAGTGGAAAAAACATCTTTAACAAATGGTGATAGTCAAACTGGGTGTCTGCATATAGAAAAATGAAATAATAGATACATATTATTAACTCCAAATGGATCAAAAACCTCAACCTAAAACCAGATACATAGAATCTGATAAAGAAGAGCATGTTAATACCATGGAACCTGTTGACACACTTACTAGTCAATAAATGTCATTACATGAACAATGTCAAAGTGACAATAGACACATTAAATATTATTAGTCTTTCAAGTGATGATGATGTGTCACTTAAAAGTGGAACTAACTGGCACGCGAGTAGATCACGGACTATACAAAATGGTGACAAATTCAGGACAATGAAATTTATCTGTGGACTTGACACATGTATTTACTAGATAGCCCCTAACTGCATTTTGTAATCAGATCTTTGTTCCACACATTTTTCTATCTCCAAATACATCTCTATTGTAGGTAGTACCAGCTTCATAGAATGAAAGTTTTTTAAATTGCGATTGGAAGTATAAAAAAATAAAAACAAAAGCAAACCCCGAAGATTTGAATAAATCATACTAGAGTTGGCTAATCATTTTACAACAGTATTACAAGATGCAGAGCCTAAAAAGTATAAAACTTACATGAAATTCTATTTACATTGATAGATTTAATAAGGCTTTACTTAATAAGATGCATTTCTATTTATATTCATATCTCATTTGCAAAAAAGATACTGGTTGATTTATAGTTGATTACACTAAGAACCGCTAATAACTTCCATAGACATTGAATATCACTGGACGGCATCTGCAGATGTGATAGTTATTAGCATTCTGTTCACTGTATTCCTTCAATCACTGAATACTCATTTTCTGAAACTGGTGCTGTGCCAGGCAGGTCCCTATTTTGTTTCATTCAGTAATACTAAAACACCAGAAAAAAGCACACAAGCAAGCAAATAAATGAATAGATAGATAGATAGATAGATAGATAAATAGACATATAAATAAATGAGATTTTAATGGTGTAAATCATCCCATTCCTTACATTCTTCATTCCTTTTGCCCACTCTGTGCTCTTCCACATTTTTTGCCCTACATTCATTTCTTCCTTTCTTCCTCTCTTTCTCCACTTTCATCCCCTCCCTCCTGCAGCTCTTCTTCCTTCTTTTTAATTTTGTCTTCCGTTGTTCTTCTCTTCTTCTTCTTCTTCTTCCTCTTCTTCCTCTTTACAATTTATTCATTTTGTATCCCAGTTGTAGATCCTCCCTCATCTCCTCCCAGTCCTCCACTCTCCTTCTTCTCCCTCTATCCCCCTCCTCTAGTTCACTGATAGGGGAAGTCCTTCTCTCCTACTATCTGACGCTAGCTCAGCAGGTCTCATCAGGACTGGTTGAATCCTTTTTATCTGTGGCCTAGCATGACCACTCCATCAGGGGGAAATGGTCAAAGAACAGGCAATCCAGTTCATGTCAGATAGAGTCCCTGCTCCCCTTTTGAGTGTACCACCTGGAGACTGAGCTGCCTATGGGCTGTATCTGAGCAGGGGGTCTAGTTCGTCTCTATGCATGGTCCTAGGTTGATGCACTAGTCTCTGTAGGCTCCCCTGGAACTAGATTTTTTGGCTCTGTTGGTCTTCTTGTAGATCTCCTGTCCCCTCCCAGTCTTTTTTTTTTTTATCTCTCCCTTTTCCATAATATTCCCTGCATTCTGCCCAAAGTTTGGATATGTGTTTCAGCATCTGCTTTGATCCCTTGTTGCTTGGAGTCTTTCAGAGATCATCTGTAGTATGCTCCCATCCTGTTCCCTCTCTTCTACTACTTTTGGTGTTTATACTGTTATCTTTTCTGAAGGAGAATTAAGCATCTTCCCTAGGGTCTTCCTTGTTGTTGAGCTTCTTTAAGTCTGTAGATTTTAGTATGTTTATCCTATATTATAAAGCTAATATTGGCTAACAATTGAGTGTATACCATGCATGTCTTTCTGCTTCAAGGATGCCTCACTCGGGATGATTGTTCTTAGTTCCGTCATTTGCCTGCAAATTTCATGATTTCCTTGTTTTTTTATAGTTGAGTAATATTCCATTGTGTATTTACATTGTGTATGACAATTTCTGTATCCATACATTGGTTGACAGACATCTAGGCTGTTTCCAGATTCTGGCTATTATGAGTAAACCTGCTATGAATAGTTGAGCAAATGTCCTTGTTTTATAGTTGAACATCTTTTGGATATGAGGCCTGGAGGGGTATAGCTAAGTCTTGAAGTAACAGTATTTCTAATTTTCTGAGAAAGTGACAGACAGATTTGCAAAGTGGTATATAAATTTATATTCACAACAGCACTGGACAATGGTTCCACTTTCTCCACAATCTATTCAACATGTGTTATCACTTGAGTTATAGATTTTAGTCATTCTAATGAGTATGAGATGGAATCTCAAAGTTGTTTTGATTTGTCTTTTACTGATGACTAAGTACACTGAACATTTCTCTAAGTGTTTCTCCACCACGCCATACTTTGATGTTCAGAATTTTGTTTAGCTATGTACCCCATTTTTTTTAAATTGGATTGTTTGGTTTATTGCTGTTTAATTTCTTGAGTTCTTTATATGTTCTGGATATTAACTCTCTGTCAGATGTAGGGTTGTTAAAGATCTTTTCCCAGTCCAAGGGCTGCTGTTTTATTCTATTGCCAGTGTCCTTTGCTTTACAGAAGTTTTTCAGTTTCATGAGATCCCATTTATTAATTGTTGGTCTTAGGGCCTGAGCTGTTGGTGTTCTGTTCAGGAAGTTGTCTGTGATCAATGTGATCAATGTTCTTCCCCACTTTTTCTTCTAACAGATTTAGTACGTGTGTTTTATATTGAGGTGTTTGATCCACTTGAACTTTACTTTTGTGCAGGGTACTAAATATGGATCTATTTGCATTTTGTACATGTAGGTGTCCAGTTAGACCAGCACCATGTTTTGAAGATCATTGTATGGTTTTGGCTTCTTTGTCAAAAATCAGGTGTCCTTATTTGTGTGGGTTTATTTCTGGGTCTTTCATTCAGTTTGATTGATCACCCAGTCTGTTTCAACACCAACACCATGCCATTTTTATTACTTTTTCTCTATAGTACATCTTGAGATCAGGGCCATAGATACCTCCTGAACATCTTTTATTGTACAGGATTGTTTTAACTATTCTGGGTTTTTTGTTTGTTTGTTTGTTTTTACATATGAGGTTGAGAATTGTTCTTTCAAGGTCTGTAAAAAAACATATTCACATTTAATATCCCAGAGAGATCAGGGATACAAAGTACATACCTAGACAGACATAGTAAAGGCCATATAAAACAAGACTATAGCTACATCAAAACAAATGCAGAGAAACCAAAATTAATCCCACTGCAGTCAGTGACAAGGCAAGGCTGACTACTCTCTCTGTATTTCTTCAACTGGAAGAAATACATAGGACTGGAAGTCCTAGCTACTGCAATAAGGCAACCAAAGGAGATTAAGGGATACAAACTGTAAAGAAAGAAATCAAAGTATCACTTTTCACAGATGATATGATAGTATACATGAGTGATCCCAAAAGTTTTACCAGATAATTCCTATGTCTGATAAGCTCCTTCAACACAATGGCTGGATACAAAATGAACTAAAACAACAACAGCAACAACAAAAATACCCATAACAACTTGGTTGCCCTCATGTATACAGAAGACAAATGGGCCGAGAAAATACTAGGGAAACACCCTTCACAATAGCAACAAATAATATAAAGTATCTTGGTGTGTAACTCTAACCAAGCAACTGAAAGATCTGTATGAAAAAACTTCAATTTTCTGAAGAAATAAACTGAAGAAGATATCAGAAAATGGAAAGATCTTCCATGTCCATGGATCAATAGGATCAACATAGTAAAAATGATCATCCTACCAAAAGCAATCTACAGATTCAAAGCAATGCTCATCAAAATATTAACACAATTCTTCACCATTGTCCTTATCATCTCCATCTCTACTATGCTTCCAGGATCTGAGCTACTCATTCATGTCTTGGCTGCCCTCCAATGGTAAGAAAGCCTCTGTAGCATAAGAAGTACAAGACTATGATATCAGTGACTGGTAGATAATCCAAAAGCAAATATGGAAAATTTGCCCTCAGCATTGGCAATAACACTGATGGCTTGTGTTTTTTTGTTTTGTTTTTGATGTTTGTTACATTAACCAACTTTACCCATGTAATTGAGCAACACTTTTTTAAAATTTTCATTTTCATGTTTTCAGTGTGTTACCCACCATTTTCATGATTGTGTTCTGAAGAGTGGTTGATATTGTCTGATATTTTTTGATGATTAATGTCTAGGATTATTTCAAATAAATTTGATTTCAGTTCATTGTTGAACATAGAAAATCATTTTATGGTGTAGTTCCTTAAATAAGTATTATCTGTTAAAAAGAAAAACTAATGACTCAAATAAAATAACTATCAATGCTATCATTCAATGGTTCAGTCACATAAACTATACAGTTCACAATGGAAACAGAGGTCCTCATGTATAGACATTGCATCTATGAAAATGGAGAGAAGACATGGAGTGTGAAGCCCAAGGAACATGAAACTATGGAGTTGATAAAGAACTGCTTGCACCTATATCTCCTTCATCTCTGGCCCTTGATGGTCTCAACCAAAAGATTCCATGGAATTATATTTAATGTCTCTTTCCTCCACTATCATTTCTTTCTCTTTTATATAAACTTTTAAGTTGGCAAGATTTGCAGGCTTCTTCTTTGATGCCGAACATGACCAATATATGTGTTTCTATCACCATGACAGATGTATATAATTCAGAGTATATGTATTATTTAATACATATTTTTAAATTTACACTCACACATATATGTATGTTTATGTATTCTGAAAAATTAACTGAAGACTGAAGACTAATATTGAAATCAGACTTAGTGAACTTACACTGCTGCTCAGTAGAGTGGACAACAGTCTGTGCTAGTGGGGTTGTTAACACTGGATTCTGGGCCAGTTCTCTCCAGGTTGACGGCTTGGGATTCAAAAAATTGAAATGAACACTCCTACAGATTGCAATGTATCAGGGAAACTTCATATCAAGCAAAGTTACAATAGATGGAAAAATACATTCTTAAAATTGATAAGAGGTCACATGAGTAAAGGTGCTCAAGGACCATTAGTTTGATTCATGAAACCTAAGAAAAAATAGCAGTCTTGTGAAAAAGGCATAGTTGGAGTAGTTATCTCTTTTGATTGATGGACATAGTACGTAATGTCTTATATCTGAGCATGTCCTTCCCATACTTTATCTGATTTTAATCATGTGTACATCCAATTACGTAGCTATGTAAGATGGGCAGTGAGGAATTTTCTCTAAAATCTTATAAGATACAGTTTTCTTAAGGAACATTTGCTCAATACCTCCAGGTTAGATTGATTTTACTCCTGTCATTCCTTGCTGCTTTCTAAGATATGCTTGAATGTAAATGGGGTATTATTAAGGCATTGATAAGGGAGACAATTTATTCCCATTGTTTTAAACAGGTCAATGCAGAATCTTGTGAACTGGTAGTCCTAAGTCATCAAGAGATTGCTAAGAAAAGGAAGACCCTGTGTAAAATGATCAATCCTCATTCAGAAAGGTAAATGGGATGGACATCAAAGGAGGGAGAAAACAGGGAACAGGACAGGAGCCTACCACAGAGGGCCCATAAAAGACTCTACACAGCAGGAAATTAAATCAGATGCTGAGACCCATAGCCAAACTTTGGGCAGAGTGCAGAGAATCTTATCAAAGAAGGGAGAAATGAAAGACCTGGAGGGGATAGATGCTCCATAAGGAGAGCAACAGAACCAAAATATCTAGGCACAGGGGTCTTTTGTGAGACTGATACTCCAAACAAGGACATGCATGTAGATAACCTAGAACCCCTGCACAGATGTTGTCCATAGCAGCTCAGTGCCCAAGTGGATGTCATAGTAAGGGGAACAGGAGCTATCTTTGACATGAACTCAGTGTCTGGCTATTTGATCACCTCCCCCTGATGGAGAAACAGCCTTACCAAGCCACAGAGAAAAACAATGCAGCCAGTCATGATGAGGCCTGATAGTCTAGCAGGATGGAACAGTAAGAGGACCTCTTCTCTCAGTGGACTGGGGGAGGGTCACAGAAGGAGAAGAGGATGGGAGGGTAGGATTGGGAAGGGAGGAGGGAGGTGGCTACAGCTGGGATACAAAATGAATAAACTGTAATTAATAAAAAATTAATTTTAAAAAGAGATTGCAAAGTAATTTGGTTGGAAAGGTGTGTGTGTGTGTGTGTGTGTGTGTGTGTGTGTGTGTGTGTGTGTG